>NW_024080647.1:4991729-5004182 GCF_003009895.1 Hyaena hyaena
GGGAGTGGTGGAGGAAGGGAGACTGAGGAGTGAGAAAGGGAGGATGGGGAGGGGCAGAGAGAGTCAGAAACAGAAGATAGTAAGCAAGCTCTGCACTGAGAGTGGAGAGCCCAGTGTGGGGCTGAACTCCTGAACTGTGAGATCGTGATCTGAGCTAAAATCAGATGCTTAACTGACTAGGCCACCCAAGTACCCCTCCTTTGCCCATTTTTAAAGCAGGTTTGTTTTCTTGTTTAGTTTCAAGTTTTTTGTGTCTTTTGGATAATAGTCTTTTCTTAGATATTTTGTGAATATTTCTTCCAGTCTATAGCTTGTACTTTCATTCTTTTAACGGTGACTTTTGCAGAGCACAAGTTTTTAATTTTACTTGGACCAGTTTTTTCTTTCATGGTTTGTACTTTTGGTGGTGTATATGAGAAATCATTGCCAAACCCAAGGTCACTTAAATTTTTAATACCTTGTAATAGTTTTTTTTTTTTTTTATTTTTTTATTTTTTTTAAATATTTTTATTTATTTCTAGGAGAGAGAGAGAGACAGCGTGAGCAGGGGAGGGTCAGAGAGAGAGGGAGACACAGACTGAAACAGGCTCCAGGCTCCGAGCTGGCAGTCAGCACAGAGCCCGACGCGGGGCTCGAACCCACGAACCGCGAGATCATGACCCAAGCGAAAGTCGGACGCTTAACCGACTAAGCCACCCGGGCGCCCCAATACCTTGTAATAGTTTTATAGTTTTGTGTTTTACACCTAGAGCTATGATTCATTTAGAGTTAATTTTGTGATAGGTATGATGTCTCTGTCTAAATTCACTTTTTTGCATGTAGTGTCCATTTTTTCTAGCACCATTTTTAGAGAGACGATCCTCTGCTGAATTGCCTTTGCTCCTTTGTCAAAGATCAGTTTGGTTATATTTGTGTGGGTCTATTTCTGGGCTTTCTGTTCTGTTCCATTGATCTATTTGTCTATTCTTTAGCCTATACTGCACTGTCTTGATTACTGTAGCTTTGTAGTGAGTCTTGAAATTGAGTAGTGTTGATCATCTTTGTTCTTCTCTTTGAAATATGTGTTGGCTATTCTGAGTCTTTTGCCTTTTCATACAGACTTTAGAGTTATTTTGTCAGTACTTAAAAGGTAACTGGCTAAGAAAATGTTTTTTTTTTTAATAGTAGTAAAAGTTTTTTCTAAATAGGGAGATGTGAGGGACTGAAGGACTGAAAATTGTCAGATGGGCTTGCCCTTCATTCCAGTCTAAGGTGATGACATAGGAGGCTGCTGAACTCACTTCTTCCCATGGGCACATCAAATCTACAGCTACACACAGAAGAGTTCCCTCTGAAAGGAATCCAGACTAGTTGAACAACGCCTATACATTGAGTGAATGAGGAAAAAAAACCCACATCAAAATGGATGGGAAAGACTGAGACGCATTCTTTCCATCAACCCCACCCCTGGCACAGCAACATACTATTGAGGAGGGAACTCACAATTCCCAGCTTCTCCCTGAAGAGGAAAGGGTTTGCAATCAGTATCTAGTACCTCAGAATTTAAGACATATCTGATAGATAGACCCCCAACACACCTTGCTCTGAAGACAGTGGAGCTTGTGTCCACAGGACCCGAAGAGTATAGCAAAGAAACAGTTCCTAAGAACCCTCTGAGGAATCTCCCATGGCTGTCTCCACCATGGCTCAATGCAGAAGCAAAAGACAGAAATGCCCACCTCCTGGTCTTCACCTGAAAGTGGACTATTTGTTTACTTGAAAAGCTGCTGCCTGAGAGTCATGCTTCTCATTTAACACACATCTAGTGGCAGATCACAGTCCTCCACGGAGACCTGGGAGGATGGCAGGTGCCATCTCTACATTTTCCCTCTGGCCCACTCCATGTCACCAGTGTCTCCTTAGAATGAGTTTCTACAATCATCTGGTGCCCTAGCTTGTGTGGCTACTGCCCGGGGGGGAGGGGCACACCTTGATTGCCTGGCTCTGGTGGCCAGCAGGGCTTGTGTTTGTGAGACCCACAAGACTGTAAGAAACCATTTTTAACTGACTGTAGCCCCCAGGGATCAGTGCAGAGGAAGTGTGCTGAAAATCGCAACTCTCAGTCTCCCTGAAAGAGATCTACTTTCATCCTGTAAAAGCTCTCGATTGAAAGTCGAGCTTCTAGTTAGCTTTCATCAAAATGCTGACTAAGATCCTCTCCTTTGGGACACTGACAGGTCTTGGCACATCCTCAACTACTGAGAACCATTAAGAACAAAGAAGGTGGCTTGGACAATCACAAAGATTTGAGAAAAAACTAAGAGGTAGGGCCTGGCTTAGCAATAAGATTCATCTCCTACAGGAGACTACTCTGTCAAGACTGGGAAGGGTGGGTGTTTTAACAATTACACAGAAACCAACAAAGTCAAGGAAGATGAAGAAACAGGAATATTTTCTGAACAAAAGAACAAGATGAAGCTTGAGAAACAGAGATAAGGGATTTACCTTATAAGGATTTAAAAATAATGGTCATAAAGATGGTCATTGGAGTCAGAAATCCTTTGGAATTGAAGGAGTGAAAGTTTCCAGACAAGCAAAAATTGAAGTATTGATTGAAGGAGTTCAGGGCACCTGGGTGGCCCATATGTTGAGTGTCTGACTTATGAGTTCAGCTCATGTCATGAGCTCAGGGTCATGGAATCCAGCCTCACATTGGGCTCTGTGCCTGCTTAGAGTTCTCTCTTTTCATTTCTCTCTGCCCCAACCTCTCTCTCTCAAACAAACAGGAAACCATATGAATATATAAATCTCACTGGTAAAGGTAAATATGTAGTTAAATTCAGAATACTGTAATGTTGTAATGGTATAGGTAAATCATGTATAAATCTAGTGTGATGGTTGGTTAAAAGAGAAAAATAGCTGGGGTGTCTGGGTGGCTCAGTTGTTTAAGAATCTGGTTCTTGATTTCATCTCAGGTCATGATTTCATGTTATGTGAGTTTGAGCCCTGCATCAGGCTCTGTGCTGACCATGTGGAGCCTGCTAGGAATTCTCTCTCTCCCTCGCTCTCTGCCCCTCCCCCACTTGTGCACAAGGTCTCCATCTCTCTCTCTTTCTCAAAATAAATTAATTTTTAAAACTGAACGTTTAAAAAAATAACATTTAAAGAAAAAGAAATGTAGTAAAAATAACAAGCTACAATAAATTCTTTTAATGTTTA
This sequence comes from Hyaena hyaena, assembly GCF_003009895.1. Taxonomy (NCBI): domain Eukaryota; kingdom Metazoa; phylum Chordata; class Mammalia; order Carnivora; family Hyaenidae; genus Hyaena; species Hyaena hyaena. Next base: position 4,994,928 of record NW_024080647.1, read on the forward strand.
TTTATTTTAAATAATGTTATTGTAGCTCCAAGCTACAATACTTTCTTAATGGATACACAAGGTAAAAAGATACAAATTGTAGAATCAAAAACATGGGAGGGGAGCGCCTGGGTGGCTGGGTTGGTTATGCATCAGACTCTTGATTTCAGCTCAGGTCACGATCTCACAGTTTGTGAATTCAAGCTCTGCATTGGGCTCTGCACTGATGGGCCTGCTTTGGGATTCTCTCTTTCCCCCTTCTGCCTGCACACTCGCGCTCTCTCTCTTTAAAAGTAAATCTTAAAAAAAAAATAAAAGGGGACTGAGTAAAAATATAAAACTGTGGTTACATTTTACATTATCAGCTTAAAATATACTATTCTATAGAATATTTTCTGTAAGCCTCAGCAACTATAAAGCTGAAACCTATAATAGATACATGAAAGTGAAAGTAAAAGCAATCTAAGCATACACTAAAGAAAATCATCAAGTTACAAAGGAAGACACAAAGAATAAGAAAGGAGCAAAGGCAGCATCCCTCCTCATCAGGGAAATACAAATCAAAACCACACTGAGATACCACCTCACGCCAGTCAGAGTGGCTAAAATGAGCAAATCAGAAAACTCTAGATGCTGGCGAGGATGTGGAGAAACGGGCACCCTCCTACACTGTTGGTGGAAATGTAAACTGGTACAGCCCCTCTGGAAAACAGTGTGGAGGTTCCTCAGGAAACTAACAATAGAACTCCCCTATGACCCAGCAATAGCACTGCTAGGAATTTACCCCAGGGATACAGAAATGCTGATGCATAGGAGCACATGTACCCCAATGTTCACAGCAGCACTCTCCACAATAGCTAAAACATGGAAAGAGCCTAAGTGTCCGTCCACGGACGAATGGATCAAGAAGATGTGGTTTACCTATACCATGGACTACTACATGGCAATGAGAAACAGTGAAATCTGGCCATGTGTAGCAACACGGATGGACCTTGAGGGTGTTATGCTGAGCAAAATAAGTCAGGCAGGAAGGACAAATATCATATGTTTGCACGTATAGGAGGATTAGGAGGAATGAGCACTGGGTGTTATATGAAAACCAATTTGAGAAAAAACTGTTTAAAAAAAAAAAAAAAAAAAAAAAGTGTATATCTGACCTCAATGCAAAAAAAAAAAAGAAAGGAGCAAAGGAATTACAAAACAGCCAGACAACCATTAACAAACTAATAATAGGAAGTCCATAAAAATCAATAATGACTTTAAATATAAACAGACTAAACTCCCCAAACAAAAGACATATAGTGGGTTAATAGGTAAGAAGATAAGACCCAATTGGGGTGCCTGGGTGGCTCAGTCGGCCGCGGCTAAGCGCCCGACTTCAGCTCAGGTCATGATCTCATGATCTCATGGTTTGTGGGTTTGAGTCCCGCATCGGACTCTGTGCCGACAGCTAGCTCAGAGCCTGGAGCCTGTTTCAGATTCTGTGTCTCCCTCTCTCTCTGACCCTCCCCTGCTCACGCTGTCTTTCTCTCTCTGTCAGAAATTAAAAAAAAAAAAAGACCCAATTATATGCTGCCTCCAGGAGGCACATCTGGTTTAAGAACACACACAGATGGAAAGTGAAGAGATGTTAAAAGATATTCCATACTAATGGAAAAAAAAAAAAGAAAGCAGTGGTAGCTATACTTACATCAAACAAAACAGACTTTAAGACAAATACTGTAATAAGAGATGAGGTTCTTATGTAATGGTAATGTTGCCAGTCCAACAAGATGATAGAACTTTTGTAAATATTTATGCACCTAACATAGAAGCTCTTGAATATATATAAATATTAATAGACCTGAACAGAGAAATAGCAACACAATAATAGTACAGGACTTTAGTACCCCACTTTCAATAATGGATGGATCATCCAGACAGATATTCAGTAAGTAAACATTGGGCTTGAAGTATATGCTAGACCAGATATACTTAACAGCATTTACACAGCATTCTGTTCAATAGCAGCAGGATATACATTTTTCTCAACCACACACAGAATATTCTCTAGGATAATATGTTAGGTCACAGAACAAATTTTAATGAATTTAAGAAGACTGAAAGCAAATCAAGCATCTTTTCTGACCACAATGCCATGAAACTAGATATCAATTACAAGGAAAGATAGATAATTCGGAAATATGTGGAGATTAAACAACATGCTACTAAATAATCAATGAGTCAAAGAAGAAAACAACATAGTATTGGAAGACCTAGCCAGAGCAATTAGTCAAGGAAAAGAAATCAGAAGGCATCTAAATTGGAAAGGAAGAAATAAAATTTCTGTTTGCAGATGACATGATATTAAATATAGAAAACCCTAAAGTCTCTGTGAAAAAAATTGAGAAGTAATCAACAAATTCAGTTACATTGCAGGATCCAAAATAAATGTACAAAAATCCACATTTCTCTGCAGTAATGAACTGTCAGAAAGAGGAACTTATAGGGGTGCCTGAGTGGCACAGTCAGTTAAGCATCTGACTCTTGATTTCAGCTCAGGTCATGATCTCATAGTTCATGAGATGGAACCCTGCATCAGACTCAGAGCTGAGCTCAGAGCCTGCTTGGGATTCTCTCTCTCTGCCCCTCCCCTGCTCTCTCTCTTGCTCTCAAAATAAATAAATAAACTTTAAAAGAAAAGAGGGACTTTTTAAAAACTCATTTATAAAGAACTATGAAAAAGAATAAAATACCTGGTAATAAATTTAATCAGGAGGATGAAACTTGATTCAAATGTGAGACATTTGAAGAAAGAAATTGAAGATGACACAAGTAAATGGGAAATTATTCCATTCTCATGGATTGAAAGAATTAGTATTATTAAAATGTACATACTACCCAAAGTGATCTACAGATTAAATGCAGTCTGTATCAAAATTCCAATGGCATTTTTCACAAAAATATAAAAAGCAATCTTAACAATTTGTATGAAACTATGAAAGACTCCAAATAGTCTAAAAAATCTTGACAAAGAACATAACCAGAAACTTCACACTTCTGGACTTCAAGCCATAATACAGTTATAGTATGGTATTGGGATAAAAAGACACATAGGCCAATGGAATAAAATAAAATAGAAATCCCTGAAATAAGCCCATGCATATATGGTCAATTAATTTATAAGAAAGGAGCCAAGAATATACAATAGAGAAATGATAGTTTCTTCAAAGCATGGTGATGAGAAAACTGGACCTCTGTCTTACACCACAAAAATCAACTCAAAATGATTATAGACTTGAATGTAAGACCTGAAACCACAAAACTCCTAGAAGAAAACATAGGAGTAAGCACCTTGTCCTGACAGTGATTTTTTTTTAGTTTGACAGCTAAAGCAAAGGCAACAAAAGCAAAAATAAACAAGTGGGACTATATTAGACTAAAAAGCGTCTTCACGCTTTTAGAAAAGGGAGCCATCCATAAAATGAAAAGGTAACTGATAAGTGGTTAATATCTAAACTATATAAAAAATTCAAACAATTCAATCAAAAAATCTTATTAAAAATGGGCAGAGGAACTGAAAAGACATTTTTCCAAAGAAGACAAACAGGTGGCCAGCAAGTTTATGAAAAGATGCTCATTATTATTAATCACCAGGGAAACACAAATCAGAACCACAATAAAGTAATACTTGATACCATCAAAGTATGGCTGATATCAAAATGATATCAACAAGTGTTGGTGAGGATATGGAGAAAAGTGAACCTTTGTGCATTGTTGGTGGATATGTAAGTTGGTACATCCAGTGTGGAAAACAGTAGGAAAGTTCCTCAAGAAACTAAAAATAAGAGATAACTGTACCCCCATGTTCATTGCAGCATTATGTGCAATAGCCAAGACATGGAAAGAGCCTAAGTGCTAAGTGCCCATCAACATATAAGTGAACAAACAAGATGTGGTGTGTCACACACACACACACACACACACACACACACAGTATTATTCAGCCATAAAAAGAAAGGAAATATGCCATTCATGGTGACGTGGATGGACCTTGAGGGCATTATTCTAAGTGAAATAAAACAGAGAAAGACAAAATACTGTATGATCTCACATGAATGGAATGTATAAAACCTGAACTCCCAACATCAGGATGGCATTGCCTAAGGCAGCGGGCAGGAGTTAGGAGTGGGTGTGGGAACGGTTGTAAAGGTGTTTAAAAGGTACAGTAATCCCCACCTTATCTTCAAGGGATAAGTTCCAAGACCCCCAGTGGATGCCTGAAATCATGGATAGTACCATGCCCTGTATATGCTGTATTTTTCCTATACATACATACCTGTCATAAGGTTTAATTTATCAGTTAGGCACAGTAAGAGATGAACAATAGCTGACAGTAATGGATGTTATGTGAATATGGTTCCTGCTGCCAATCTTAACTGTACTGTATTCACCCTTTTTATTCTTGTGATGACATCAGATGATCATGGTGCTTACATGATGAGATGAAGTGAATGACATAGGCATTATGACGTAGCCTTAGGCTTCTATTGACCTTCTGATGATATGGCAGAAGGAAGATTATCTGTGCCTCTGTGCCGGGATGTAAGTTGATTGTAGGTAACCAAAACTATGGTTAAGGGAGACACGGGGAGATTCCTGTACAAACCTCCAGTTATAAGATAAATAAGTTTTGGGAATGAAATATACTGCATGGTGACTATAGTTAATACTGTATTTTATATTTGAGATTGCTAAGAGCATGATCTTAAAGCAAAACTGAAAAAATAATCATTAGATGAGAATTGAGCAATGAGGGGTAGGGTGGTAAGAATGGGAAACATTTGGAAGACATTAATAATTGGAATTGGTGGAAAAGAGAAACAGTAATACTATCAGGATCTGTGAACACTGTACCTCCCTTTAATAATAGCAATCCCATAATGTATTGTGGCTAAAATCAATTTTGGTCATTTGTTAGTTAATTAAAGTGATGTTCTTATTGTGTCTTTTTTTTTTTTTTAAGCTAAAATGACTTATAAGATTTTCATTTGTCCTTAAATTTTCTTCTTAATTTTTTGTTGTTATGTAATTTTTGATAGTCTTTTCGGACACACACATACAAGCACATGCACATATGCAGATACTATTCTTACTGAGTATTTACTCAATACCTTCTTTAGGTGTGATACTGCTCCTGAAATTTATCCTGTTCTAAAGGTGAGGTCAGGCCTGATCTCATTCTTTGAAGAGCTTACAGTGGGAATTTCAGATATTGTTACATGTCATATGTTCTTGGCAATGTGACACAAGGGGAATTTTGCTCTGGGCTCTGAAGAGAATTTTCATCCTTACCAAGAAAAAGATACATGACAAGAACGTCTTTTGCTATTGCAGTTTCATTTCTGTTTTGGATGCTGGTGTGAGAAGTGATATCTGAAGCTGAAACTTGTCGTGGAGAGGCTTAACACCAAAGCTAGTATGTAGTAGATGAAAGAACAGCAGAAGGGTTTGGTCACTTCAGACTTTTTAAACATACAGTTACTGAATGATCCAGCAGTCCTTCATCTGTAAGCAGTTTCATCCTAAGTTAATTCAGAAGAGAGAGATTTAGATGCCTGTCTCTTGTCTTGACTATTAACAAAGGCCATGTGTGTTTTGGCTTTAAAATTTAAGTACATTACAGGGGCACCTGGGTGGCTCAGTGTTGGTGAAGCTTCTGACTTTGGCCCAGGTCATGATCTCAGGGTTAGTGAGTTCAAGTCCCGCATTGTGCTCCATGCTGAAAGCTCAGAGCCTGGAGCCTGCTTCATTCAGATTGTGTCTCCCTCTCTCTCTCTGCCCCTCCCTTGCTCTCTCTCTCTCTCTCTCTCAAAAATGAAGTAAAACATTTAAAAAAAAATTTTTTTAACTAAAAAATTTGGGGGCGCCTGGGTAGCTCAGTCGGTTGAGCATCTGACTTTAGCTCAGGTCATGATCTCCCAGTCCACGGATTCAAGCCCCACATTAGGCTCTGTGCTGTAGCTTGGAGCCTGGAGCCTGCTTCAGATTCTGTCTCCCTCTCTCTCTGCCCCTCCCCCATTCATGCTCCGCCTGTGTCTCAAAAATGAATAAATGTTAAAAAAATTTTTTTAATTAAAAAATTTTAAGTATGTTACCAGCCTCACTTTGACAGTGCCCATATATGAGAATCTGAAATAACAAACAGTAATTGAGTGTTTTTTTTTCTCTTAACAGATTCACAGATATAATTCTTTAAACATTGTCTCTGGTGATTTTATAATATGATTTCATTTTTTAGACTTTATGCAGCTTCTCACAATACTGTTCCGTAAAGCAGTAAATTCACTTTAGGCATTTCATTCATGATAGTAGACCACACCTGTCTCTTCCACAAAGCATCTGTTACTGCCTTGTAAGACAATGACTTTGAGCCAGATGAACTCTTGGTTTAGGCCTATTTCTTTTGTATGCTGGCACAGGGTGGTTGTTACTAGAAACATAAGTTTCTCTCATTTCTATGTGATAGAATGCTCCAAGATATCTTATAGAGCAATCTGTGAAGAAAAACATTTCACTCACCACAGCTGAAGACACCCATATTCTACAACTCTTATCATAAACCAGCAGATTTGGCATAAGTTCCCTACCCACAATTTGACTTTTTTATTTTACTACTAGCAATAATTCTTTAATCTGCTAGAGAGCTCTTATAATTTCCCAGTCAAGGAAGCCATATGTATAAATCTGTTTTTATTCACTAAATGTGGCATAAGTGATGGAGTGATGTCTTCTGGGAAGGGTTAAACCAGTTCCTGAAATGAATTACAACTTTTGATTACAAAGGATACATGGAGTGTTAATACTTCTCTTTTTTTTTAAAGTTTATTTCTTTATTTTGAGAGAAGGATAGTGCAAATTGGGGAGGGGCAGAGAGAGAGAGAATCCCAAGCAAGCTCTGTACTGTCAGCCCAGAGCCTGTGTGGGGCTCGAACTCACAAAAACATCAGATCATGACCTCAGCTGAAACCAAGAGTCCAACGCTTAACCATCTGAGCTCCCCAGGTACCCATGGAGTGTTATACTTGAAAAATACCTTTCCTCTTAAATCAGGCATGCTTAAATTCAGAGGAACTATTAGAATTAAGCTTCTAAAGGAACTTGATGGTATGAGTCTAAAAATTTATCATAACATTTACATGTTTAATAAATAACTTACAAATGATTGCCAAGTAGTTTATTTACCAGAAAAAGAAACATCTGCTTATTGTGTTTATATAATTTCTCTTCCCCCCGTTTTTTAACATGTAGTTGACATACAGTACTACATTTGTTTCAGGTGTACAACGTGGTGATTCAGCAATTACATACATTATGAAATGCTCACCACCATAAGTGTAGTTAACCATCCATCACCATATAAGTTACTACAGTATTGGTGACTACATTCCTTATGTTGCATCCTTGTGAATTACTTACTCCATAACTGGAATTTTGTACCTCTTAATCTCTTTCCCCTATTTTGCTAATCCCCCTAATCCCCCTCCCTAGTGGCAACCACTGGTTTATTCTTTGTATTTATGAGTCTGTATTTTGTTCATTTGTTCATTTGTTTTGTTTTTTAGATTCCACATATAAGCGAAATCAATATGGTTTTGTTTTTGATTTATTTCACATACCATAATAGCATCTCGGTCCATACATGTCACAAAATGGCTTGATTCCATTCTTTTTAATGGCTGAGTAGTATTTGATTACACACACATATACCCATACCCTGCATCTTCTTTAGAAATCCATTCATCTATTGATGGACACTTAGGTTGCAACCATATCTTGGCTATTGTAAATAATGCTACAGTAAACATAGGAATGCATATTTCTTTTCTTTCTTTCCTTCTTTTCTTTTCTTTCCTTTCCTTTCCTTTCCTTTTCTTTTCTTTTCTTTTTTCTTTTCTTTTCTTTTCTTTTCTTATGTTTATTTATTTTTGAGAGAGAGAGGGACAGAGGATCCAAAGAGGGCTCTGTGCTGACATTAGTGAGCCCAATGTGGGGCTTGAACTCATGAAGTACAAGGTCATGACGTGAGCTGAAGTCACATGCTCAACCCACTGAGCCACCTAGGTGTCCTGTATATCTTTTTGAATTAGTGTTTTTGTTTTCTCTAGGTAAATACCCAGAATATTGGGTTATATGGTGTTTGTATTTTTTTAATTTTTTGAGGAATCTACATACTGTTTTTAGAGTTGCTGTGTCCATTTTACATTCTCACCAACAGTGCACAGGGTTTTCTTTTTTCCCCACATTCTTGCCAATACTTGTTATTTCTTGTCTTTTTTTTAAAGATTTTATTTTTATTTATTATTTTTTAATGTTTTATTTATTTTTGAGAGAGAGAGAGACAGCGTGAGCAGGGGAGGGTCAGAGAGAGAGAGACACACAGAATCCGAGGACAGTCTCCAGGCTCTGAGCTAGCTGACAGCACAGAGCCCGACACGAGGCTGGAACCCACGAACTGTGAGATCATGACCTGACTGACTGAGCCACCCAGGCACCCCTAAGATTTTAAGTAATCTTTATGCCTAACATGGAGCTTGAACTCAAAGCCCCAATATCAAGAGTTGGATGCTTTACTGACGGAGCCAACCAGGTGCCCCATTTCTTGTCTTTTTTTTTTTTTCTAAGTTTATTTTGAGACAGAAGGAGACAAAGTGCAAGTGGGGAAGGGACAGAGAGAGAGGGGGAGAGAGAGAATCCTAAGCAGGCTCCAGACTGTCAGTGCAGAGACCAAAGGAGGACTCAATCCTAAGAACCACAAGATCATGACCTGAGCCAAAATCGAGTCAGAAGCTTAACATACTGAGCCACCCACTGAGCCACCCAGGTTGCCCCTCTTGTCTTTTTTTTTTTTTAATGTTTTATTTATTTCTAGGAGAGAGAGACAGCGTGAGCAGGGGAGGGTCAGAGAGAGAGGAAGTCACAGACTGAAACAGGCTCCAGGCTCTGAGCTGGCAGTCAGCACAGAGTCCGACGCGGGGCTCGAACCCACGAACCGCGAGATCATGACCTAAGCGAAAGTCGGACGCTAAACCGACTAAGCCACCCAGGCGCCCCAACCCCTCTTGTCTTTTTGATACTAGGTATTCTGACTGGTGTGAGGTTGATATCTCATTGTGGTTTTGATTTGCATTTCCCTGATGATTAGTGATATTGAACATCTTTTCATATGTCTTTGTCTTTGGGAAAATGTCTATTCAGGTCTTCTGCCCATTTTTTTTTTTAATTTTATTTTTATTT
>NW_024080647.1:5006837-5054662 GCF_003009895.1 Hyaena hyaena
TTTTTTTTTTTTTTTTTTTTTTTTTTTCTTAAGGAGTTCTAACTAAGGTTTCAGGTCTTACATTTAGATCTTTAGTCTGTTTTGAGTCTATTTTGTATATGGTACAAGAAAGTAGAATTCCCTTCCCCCCTTTTTAATGTTAAAAAAAAAAAAAAAAGGACCAACCATATAGTTTGTCTTTTACTGCTATCTTTGGAAATCATTTTTTAAAAATAAGCTTTAAGGTATGGGACTCCTAGGTGGCTCAGTCAGTTGGGCGTCTGACTGTTGATTTCAGCTCTGGTCATGATCTTGTGGTTCATGGGATCAAGCCCCACATTGGGCTGTATACTGACAGCATAGAGCCTGCTTTGGATTCTCTCTCTCCCTCTCTCTCTCCACTTAAACTTGCTCTCTCTCTCAAAATAAATAAAAATGAAAAAATTTAATAAAAATATGCTTAAGGTATAACTTTTTTTTTTCCATGTTTATTTTTGAAAGAGAGAGAGAAAGGCTCAGAAAGAGAGATAGGAGGTCTGAAGCGGGCTCTGTGCTGACAGCAGAGAGCCTGATGTGGGGGTTGAACACACAAACTGTGAAATTATGACCTGATCCAAAGTTGGATGCTTCACCAACTGAGCCACTCAGGCACCCCTGTTAATGTATAACTTAATGTTTACCTTGGATGTTCTGTTTGACCTAGTTCTTGAGCTATGTTTTCATATGTTATCTGCTAGTAACTAAAAATAATTCATTTAATAATATCTTTGTGAAATGGAAATACTAACTAGCCTGTATTAACACTGATGGATTGAAATGAAATAATACTAGCTTCTTTCTAGCTGAATTCTAAGCATTCTTATGGTTAATCAGGATTCTAGTTACATGTACTATTTTGTGTAAATATTTGGTTATGTCATTGAAAATCTGTTTTCTGTTAACCAAGACCATCATAATTGTTAGTCAGTAATTATATACAAGAAATGAAAGGAAATAGAACAAGATCCCCAATTTCAAAGGCTTATAATCAAATTAAATATTAAAGTACATATCAATATAATCTGTTGCATGCTGAGTGGCAGATGTATACACAGTATACCCAGGTGTGCTCCAAGTGTTAGTGATGAATTGGTTATAAAAGATTTCTCAGTGGACATAGGTTGTGAGTCAGGCCTTAAATAAGACAGAAGAGTTAAGAGGCCAGTCTAGTGTAAGGACCAACATTGGATCTCCTTGTATTTATGCAGCAACTTTTTTGTTTTAATTAATTTTTTTTTTCTTTTTTCTTTCCACACCCAGCTCAGAGCCCAAAGCAGAGCTTGAACTCACAATCCTGAGGTCAAGACCTGAGATGAGATCAAGAGTTGGGTGCTTAACTGACTAAGCTTTACTGTTAGGTGGCCCTGTAGTAGCCCTGTAGTAACATAAATACAAGAATTTAATTAGGGAGTTTATATTGAAGAGACTCAAATGACAAGCTAAAGAGTTTGTAATTGGGAAGTAGAAAAATACTTTTGTGCAGTGGGTGGTGATAAAGAAATAGGATTTTAAAAATTCAATTGTTCAGTTAATTTGATTTCTTAAATGAGAGGTGCCATATAAAAGTAGTTATTATTCATCTTTCATAATTATAGATTAGACCATGCTCATGTTCCATGCATAGATTAGAAAAAATTGGTATCTTAAATATAAGGTTTTTTTCCCCACATTTGTGGGAGTTAAAGCGATTCTTCTGGCCTATAAGCAGGTGTTAAAAACATCCTTTTCCCAGCTGAATATGATTTTTTACTTTCTGCATATTTCTAACCTGGGAAATACTGTATGTTTTTTCTAATACATACATGCAAGTAAACACAGATACTGAGGGCTATCTGTGATTACTCCATCTAATGTTTCATGAGTTTAAGTGCAATGGAGAAAGCTAATGACACGCATTATAAAAATAACCTCCATCTGTTAGAGTAAACACATACAAAAACTATGAAGAGCAGTAGACAAGGTGGTAGCACAGTTTTCCAAATCTTATAAATGAAGCTATTATAGTAGTAATAATTTGTAAAAATGTAGGAGTTAGTCAAATGCTCAAAATTGCCTGGATAAGCTAAGACACATCTTTTTCCTGTCCTCAAAGAAATTTATAACATAAGGGAAGAAAGAATAGCTTGACCGTTTCTCATACCTAGACACATACTCGCACCAGTCAAGATAAGACAATCTAGGGGTGCCTAGGTGACTCAGTTGGTTAGGCGTCCTACTTCAGCTCAGGTCATGATCTCACAGTTCATTGTTTAGAGCCCCATGTCCAGCTCTATGCTGACAGTTCAGAGCCTGGAGCCTGCTTTGGATTCTGTGTCTCCCTCTCCCTCTGCCCCTCCTGGATTTGTGCTCTGTTTCTCTTTGTCTCAATAATAACCATTAAAAAATTTAAGATAGGACTATCTAAATCATCTTTAGTTTTATTTCCCTTCTCTTTCTAATATTGTTTGAGGGACTTTGGCAAACAACGAAGATAATTGGAAGATACTGGATACAACTGCAAATAAGAAAAAAATGAGAGAAATATAAATTCAAAATGTTGTTCATGTAGGAAAGCCAGTAATTGCTGACCTTCTCATTACCCTGATTTTGTCTTTAACAGAATATACATTGTGAATGTATGTATTGTTCCCTGAATTCAGAGAAATGTATTTTATTGATTAGCTTTGTAGAAGCCTAAAGTCATTATATACTTCAAGTAATACAAAGAAAACATACTAAAAAGATAAACATAAACAGTTTACTTTAACTGTTTGAAGTAAATAGATTTTATTCTTGGATAAAATGGAATATGCCCATTTGTACAGTCAGCTCACAGGTTTGTCCCTGTCCCTGTACTCAGGAATTAAAGATGTCCATGAGAGCACATGTACCCCAATGTTCATAGCAGCACTCTCCACAATAGCTAAAACATGGAAAGAGCCTAAGTGTCCATCCACAGATGAATGGATCAAGAAGATGTGGTTTATCTATACCATGGAATACTACATGGCAATGAGAAACAATGAAATCTGGCCATGTGTAGCAACATGGATGGACCTTGAGGGTGTTATGCTGAGCGAAATAAGTCAGGCAGAGAAGGACAAATATCATATGTTTGCACGTATAGGAGGATTAGGAGGAACTTGACGGAGGAACAAGGGGGAGAAGAAGGGCGGAAATGGTGGGGGAAAGGGAGAGAGGCAAACCATGAGAGACTCTTGAATGCTGACAAAAACTGAGGACTGATGGATGTGGGGGGGAGGGGGGGATGGGCATGGAGGAGGGCACTTTGGGGATGAGCACTGAGTGTTATGTAGAAACTAATTTGACAATAAACTATTTGTAAAAAAAAATAAAATAAAAAAAATAAAGATGTCCATGAGAAGCTTACAGTATAGACATTTTGCTTTTTTTTTTTTTAATACATGTAACAACCAAGCAATTGTCCTAATTCTCTTTTTCCTTACAATTTCAAGGAAAATATTGACTGAAAGTAAAACATGAGCTTGTGTCTTATATGTGATTGGTGATAACAGAATTTTTTGTTGTTGTTAAAGATTACCTGTTTTATGAAAAATAGCATCAGAATTAACTCATTTTAGACATTTGTCTTGGGCTTAGTCCTGAATTGTATCACCAGATACTGGATTGTAATCTGGTAGGGATTAATTCTATTTAAGATTTTTTGTTTTTGGTTTTGGTTCTCAGCTCTATTTTTATTTTGGAGTTGTGCAAATGATCTACTTCATGACTCTGTCACCATATACTCAATTTGCAATGAAAAGTAAACCAAGAGTTGAATTTTACAAAGCTTTAATCTAGAACTGCTTAGTACCACTAGGGTTTTGGAAAGTCCTTTAGAGAAGTAGTCTTTGTCAGTCGGTAACTTTTTTGGATTGTGTTGTTGCCCTCAGTGCTTGATAAATGGTGGGGATGGAGGAGGGGGATGGTAAGTAGCTTCATTTCTGACAGGTTCTGTCCAAAGCTAAAGGAAGAGCTTTTAACTGTCTTCATTTTATTTAACTAGGCTTAACCCACCCTTTCTGTCTGTTAGCCAATTACGAAAAGGGGAGCAAATAGCCTTCTTTTGGGTCATATGTACAGAAGACAACATTTTCTATTAAAGACTTGTGTGTTCCCTTAGCTGCCATGGTCTGCAGCCTACTGAGCTAATGTTACCAGATAAATAACTAGTCCAGATGGCTAAACTGTTGGAGGATATAAAACCAAAACCCATTTCAGGAAGCATTCCACTTTGTACATTTTTGGATAGGATCCATTCTAATTAGTGGTAACTTTCTGGATTTGTTTTAAAATTTAATTTGTAACTGTATGTTTTCTTGATTTTTACCTAGGTTACAAAATACTCTCCTGTGCTTGAGATCCACAGACTACGTGTCCTACGAGAACAAATCAATGGTTTTTCATCTCCTGGAAGTACATTAGAAACATAAATATGGTGCCAAAAGATATCCTTACCTTTCTCTGACTACAGTTTATTTGGACATACTTTTGTACTGAAGAGAGGTATACAGACTGAGGCTACTCATTGTGCAAAGACTCTGTCGTGTAGGATCATGGACCATCCTAGTAGGGAGAAGGATGAAAGACAACGGACAACTAAACCCATGGCACAAAGGAGTGCACACTGTTCCCGACCATCTGGCTCCTCAACATCCTCTGGGGTTCTTATGGTGGGACCCAACTTCAGGGTTGGCAAGAAGATAGGGTGTGGGAACTTCGGAGAGCTCAGATTAGGTAAGGACTTGTTTATATCAGTGGCTTCCACAACCACCAACAGCTATAATTAGCTTTTGTATGTTTCAAGACAAGAAGTTTATGATTTTATGAGAAATTCTTCTAAGGAGGACCTGTTCGTATAAACAATAAAAATTTGTGAAGGGGACTAGAGTCATTATCAGTTATAATTGTATCCAAGGTTCATCTTTGTTTGTGTGTGATAGGCTCTTAAATTTACCACCAGTTCTGAGCTTTTATGGTGTAGGGAGATGTGCATAGAGATATCAGTAAAAATAAAAATTCTGATTTAGTTGTTCTGAGAGGTGGAGCCCTAATTCTGTTTAACAAATTTCCAGGTGACCTAGATATCATTGGTCTTTGAGCCACACTCTGAGAAGGGAGTAAGGCCTTGTTTTAATTTAGACTTGACTCCTGATAAGGGAAGAGTAGATCCGTACTCAGTAATACGCAAACTCAGTCTGTAAAGAAATACATCCTGTTCAGAGAGGCTTTCCAACTGATTCTATGTTTGCATTTCTTCCTGGAAATTCCGACATCCAAATTGAGCTAGAACTCCAGGGAGAAATTATGCAATTTTTTTTCCCAGCCAAGGAAATGGATTTTTTAATTTCAAATATGAATTTATGAGTGAGATGATGAAAAATAACAGAATAAAAGCAAAAATTGGGAAGAAGATACAGTAGGTATGTATAAACTTTTTTATGGCTCGCCCTGAGTGAATTGGTAAGAGAAAATGAAAGATATAAATACATGAAGTTGGACATCATTGTGGAGAATGTGAAGAGGTCCTCTTTTAGGCTAAACTATTAGCTTTTTCTCTATAGCCATTTTGGCTATGGATTATTAGGAAGACCCCCTGTAAGAAACTGTGGCCCTTCAGGGAACAGAAGTGTAGGAGCGTAAGATAATTATTGTTTGTTAACTCCACTACTTCTAATCTGCAAAAGAAGAAGGAAAAAACATCTTGTCTGTAATCCCCCATAGAGAGAGTCAGGGAAGCATCACTACACTAGCCAGAGATCACTGGGTGCAGAATTGAATTTAAGGATGCGGAGAGTAAATTTATTTTTACCAGTAGAAGGCCAGCAGCCTGGAATTTTAAGACCTGACTAGTGTAATGGAAGGCTCTTTATATTTAGTGATGGTCGGGTTAGCAAAGCCAGCAGATGCTACTGAGAACAGGAGTAAGATGTGTAATTTCACACTGTTTGAGTTCCTAGCAACTACTGAGTTGTTTTAGAACCTAGTTTCTTGAATATTCATTTATGTAATGGATTGACTTTGCTCTAACACCACAGTAGTAACTTGGAATTAAATAGATTATGATATAAACATCCACAGAATTACTACTGAAAGGCAGTAATTCTGAAAGGCATATGAATTCTTGCATTCTCAAAACATCACAAAATTGTTTAATTTCTCTAAAGGTGAAGAAAAGCTGTAGTCACTGAAAACTGGAAATCTGTCTTATTTAATTACTAAAGTTTGGATTTGTGTTATACGATCTTTAAGTTTACATGGGATTAGAAAATCTATCTGAGTCTATTTTGAATCTATCTTACTGAGTTAAAAGGACAAATTTGTAGTCCATGTGTATTTTAGAGTAGTAGAGTGTTCTGTTTTATTTCCTCACACGAATTGAGGATAATTTTGATAGTTCTCATTTTGGCTTGCCTTGTAGTCAGTGAAAAGGCTTGTCTTTCTTTTAAAGTAGTTTTAGTCTTGTGTGCTTATCAGGTTTTCATTAGCTCTGGGACCATATTGTCATGACCATTGTATGTAGGAATATTTTAATCAACAGAAATGAGAAAAGACTCTTGTAGAATCATTTGACATCTTCCTAACAGGGTGGGTATGCTAGGTACGCCATTCCTTTACACTTTGGCTGTGACATTAGTAAGGAGGAGGTTGTGTGGACAACAGAAGATGTAAACTAGGAAATTTCAAACTCAAGGCAGGTAAAGATGGGCCTTCACCAAGGCTACCACCTACAAGGCCATGTTTTCTTCTCCAAATTCATTTCTTTGTCTAGCTGCACTGTCTCTCCGCCAAATCCATTTCTGCTTGAGAGCTTTTCACTTAGAGTTCCTTCTACTACAGAATTCTTCCCCCAAATTTTGCTTGGGAGGTTGCTTCTTATCCTTCAGGCTTCAACTTTTGTTACCTTCTCAGAGAAACCTTCAGCAATTTCTCCCCGACCTCCACTTAAAATGTCATATTTCTCCCCTAGCTGTGTTCTGTCCCATCAAACACTTTATTCATCACATGGATCACTACCTGAGATGATTTATTTGTGTTTACCTACTAATTGTCTCTCCTTACTTGAATATAAGCCCCTTGTTGGGTGGGGTTCTTTCTGTATTAACTGTTGTTAATTTGTGGAATGGATGGATAGATAGCCAGATGAGTAAATAGGAAGAGAAAAAAACATGACCTTCTTCAGACTCCTGGTATATGGGGGTGATGGTAGGTAGTGGCCTTAGTACCACTGGATTTAGGTAGAGCTCTGGATCCTAGACAGAGGGAAAAAAACAATGTAATGATTATTACATTTTGGTTCTCTGCAAATCTGTTTCCAACCTATCATCTATTTAAAAAACATTTCTTGAATAATTACTGTCTTGCTAGACTTTGGGAAAGATAGAATAACAAAATTAGTTTCTGTCTTAAGAATCTCCATCTTATAGGGCGCCTGGATGGCTCAGTTGGTTGAGTGTCTAACTCTTGATTTTGGCTGAGATCATGATCTCAAGGTTTGTGAGTTTTAGCCCAGTGTCGGGCTCTGCACTGACGGGTGCAAAGCCTGCAAGCCTGCTGGTGCTTCTCTCTCTCTCCATCTTTCTCTCTGCCCCTTCCCTGCTCACTCTGTCTGTCTGTCTGTGTCTGTCTGTCTCTCAAAAATAAATAGAGGCACATGGGTGGTTCAGTAAGTTAAGTGTCCAACTTCAGCTCAGGTCATAATCTCATAGTTTGTGGGTTTGAATCCCACATGGGGCTCTGTGCAGACCACTCCAAGCCTGGAGCCTACTTCGGATTCTGTGTCTCCCTCTCTGCCCCTACCCCCCTTTCAAAAGTAAATAAACATTTAAAAAATAATTAAATAAATAAACTTAAAAAAACACTTCCAAAAAAAAATCTCAGTCTCACAGTTTAGTGGTAGAAAGAAAAACAAATAATACATTGTGTAAAAACTGTATTGGCAGAGATTAATGAAGGTTTCAGAGAAGAAGTATTATTTGAGATTAGGATAGGATTTCCACTGGTGGGCACAAGGAAGAAGGGCTCTCCAATAGTAGGATCACAAAATATTATCAGAGCAGCAACTAGTTGTACATGACTGGGTTACTGGATGTGAAGTAAAAGAAAAGCAGTAGGTACCATTAGGTAGGTTGAGACCAGATTGTGAAGTGTTTGGATGGTATTAAAGCATTTGGACTTTATCCTGTAGGCAGTGGAGTAGACTCATCAAGGGCTTTACAACAGAAGAGTGATCTGGTTTGTGTTCTACAAAGATAATTCAGGTAGTTGTAAGATTAGATCAGATAAGAAAGAGATTGACATCTTGTGGATTTTGCTCTAGTTGTAGTACTTGTCACATTGTATTATCATTCTCCATCTCTCTGCCTCAGGATAAGCTTGATGGTAGTACTTTGCTTCGTTAATCTTTATATTCCCAGTTCCTTTTTACTGTTTATGGCATATAATGTGTAGTTTAAGAAATGTTTAATGCGTACTTAAGAAATGTTTGTTTGGCTTTATAGTTTAAATCAGAAATGAGTGGAACTACCTTAGCTCTTAGTTATGAAAATAGCAGTGAGACTGAGACGAAGGGATGAATGAGGAAGAAGTTTCAGAAGTAGGCTATAGGCCAGATTTGACCAACCAGTTATTTGAGGGGAAGATTTTCAAGATGACGGAGTTTGCCAGTTTACTTGGAGAGACCAGGTAAAACCTTTTTTTTTTTTTAATTTTTAAAAAATTGAAATCCAAGTTAACATATAGTATAATAATAATTTCAGAAGTAGAATTTAGTGGTTAATCACTTACATATAACACCCAGTACTCATCACAAGTGCCCTCTTTAATGCCCATCACCCATTTAACCCATCTCACCACCCAGCAAGTGTCAGTTTGTTCTCTGTATTTAAAAGTCTCTTACAGTTTGTCTCTGTTTTTATCTTATTTTTGCTTCCCTTCCCCTATGTTCATTGTTTTTGTTTCTTAAATTTCACATGAGTGAAATCATATGATATTTGTCTTTCTCTGACAGATTTATTTCGATTAGCATAATACACTCTAGTTGTATCCGTGTTGTTGCCACTGGCAAAATTTCATTCTTATTGATCATTGAGTAATACTCCATTGTATGTATATACCACATCTTCTTTATCTGTTTGTCATTCGATGGACATTTGGACTCTTTACATAATCTGGCTATTGTTGATAGTTCTGCAATAAAGTGCATGTACCCCTTCAAATCAGCATTTTTGTATCCTTTGGATAAATACCTAGTAGTACAATTGCTGGATTGCAGGGTAGTTCCATTTTTAATTTTTTTATGAACCTCCATACTGTTTCCCAGTGTGGCTGTACCAGTTTGCATTCCTACCAGCAGTGCAAAAGTGTTCCCCTTTTCTGCATCCTCGCCAACATCTGTTGTTTCCTGAGTTAATTTTAGCCATTCTGACAGGTGTCAGGTGGTATCTCCTTGTGGTTTTGATTTGTATTTCCCTGATGATGAGCTATACTGAGCATCTTTTTGTGTGTTTGTTAGCTATCTGAATGTCTTCTTTAGGAAAGTGTCTGTTGATGTTTTTTGCCCATTTCTTCACTGGATTACTTGTTTTTTGGGTATTGAGTTTGAAAAGTTATTTATAGATTTTGGATACTGATCCTTTATGTGATATGTCACTTGCAAATATGTTCTCCCAATCTGTTGGTTGCCTTTTAGTTTTGCTGATTGTTTCCTTCATTGTGCAGAAGCTTTTTTTATCTTGATGAGGTCTCAATAGTTCAGTTTTACTTTTGTTTCCCTTGCCTCGGAGGTTAAACTGAAGAGAATTAATTATTGCCTTTGGTCTTTGATTTCTCTTTATGTATTTCTGAGAGGCCTCCTTTTTTCTCCCCTTAAAAAAATTAGGACATTTATTTTTGTGGTCAGGAAAAAAGCAAGAAAAAGTAAAAAATATGTTTTTTTATTTTTTAGAGAGAGCATGCAATTGGGAAAGAGTGGCAGAGGGAGAGAGAGAGAGTGAAAATTTTGACCGGGCTCCATGCTCAGTGCAGAGTCCAGTGTGGGGCTTGATCCCACAGCCTTGGGATCATTACTTGAGCCAAAAATCAAGAAGCAGATGCTCAACTGACTGAGGCAGCCAGGAACCCTGTAAAAAAAAAATATATATATATATATATATATATATTTCATATATATTAATGTTATATAACATATTTTATATATACATAAAATATATATATATGATATATATATAAAATGTTTACTTTTTAGATAGAGCGTGAGTTGGGAGGGGCAGAGGGAGACAGGAACACAGACTCTGAAGCCGACTCCAGGCCTCCAACTGGCACCACAGAGCCAGAAGCAGGGCTTGAACTCACGGAGCCATGAGATCATGACCTGAGCCAAAGTCAGACCCTCAACCGACTGAGTCACCCAAGCACCCCAATCTGAAGCAGGCTCCAGGCTCTGAGCTGTCAGCAGAGAACTCAGTGTGGGGCTTGAACCTACGAGCTGTGAGATCATGATCTGAACCAAAGTCAGACACTCAACCGAGCCATCCAGGCACCCCAAAAAAGTACTTTTTAAAGAGAAAATAACATGTCTGTTGCCAAAGTTGTTTTTTGATTTGTCTTGACAGGCTTTTCCAAAGATAACCACTAATTTTATTTAGTTATTTTTTTGGAATTTAAAAATGTGTATCAGGACATATTTTTATTTTTTTCCTATTTAATTTTTATTTTTTTAATTTTATTTCCTTAATGTTTTTTTATTTTTCTTTCATAGTTTATTGTCAAGTTGGATTCCATATAACACCCAGTGCTCATCCCAACAAGTTCCCTTCTCCATGCAGGACATATTTTAGAAATGTAGTCAGGGGGTGCCAGGGTGGCTAAGTCATTTAAGCATCCAACTTCGGCTCAGTTCATGATCTGTGGTTTGTGAGTTTAAGCCCTGCATCTAGCTCTGTGCTGATGGTTTGGAGCCTGGAGCCTGCTTTGGATTCTGTCTCCTTGGCTCTCTGTCCCTCCCCCGCATGCACTCTGTCTCTCTCAAAAATAAAGAAACATTAAAAAAAATTTTAGGAGCACCTGGGTGGTTCAGTCAGTTTAGCGTCCGGCTTCCGCTCAGGTCATGATCTCACGGTTTGTGGGTTTGAGCCCCGCGTCGGGCTCTGTGCTGACAGCTCAGAGCCTGGAGCCTGCTTCAGATTCTGTCTTCCTCTCTCTCTGACCCTCCCCTATTCACACTCTCTCTCTCTCTCTCTCTCTCAGAAATAAAACATTAAAAAACAATTTTTTAATAAAAAGTTAAAAATTTTTAAAAAGGGAAATGCAAACTGTACTATAAGCCTGGTTTTGTCACTTAATATAGCAGAAACTTATTTCAATTTAAATGTATAGGTCATTTTTAATATCTGTAGTTAATTCAGTAATATAGTCAGTCTTAATATATGTATAAATTGTGTCTGTTTTTTCATATAAATAATACTATACTGAAGATCCTTGTATATGCTTGGAATACATCCTCATAGTACAAACTTGGCTGATTATTTTCTTAGGATAAATCTCGAAAGTGTACACTCTGAGTCAAGGGATATGCATACTTGCAATTTTGTTACACATTATAAATTTGCCCCCTAAAAAGATGGTTTCTCTTTACTTTCTGCCTCTGTGTACATGTGTGTACCTAAATGGTTCTTTCTCTACTCTTTCAAAAACCTTGAACTAAATTATTGAAGATCTTTTCATCTATGGTAGACTGATAGGGGAAAATGATATCTTTTTAAATGTGTATACGTTCATATTAAAGTTAAACATTTTTTTTTGAAATGATGATTTTTAATTTTTATTTATTTTTCTTAAACTCTATTCCTAACATGGGGCTCCAACTCACACCCCCAAGATCAAGAGTCACACAACCCCAGGATCAGGATGCTCTACCACCTGAGCCAGCCACATGCCCCAAGTTAAACATGTTTACACATTGATTTATATTTCTTCTTTTAAGAGTTACTTCTTTGTAGCCTTTGTTTCTCAATGGAAAGATTATTTCTATGGAGTCTTACATGTGTACATTGATTGCCTCAGTAGATAGGGAATTTTGAAGATTCAAGAAAGGAAGATTGATGAAGAATGATTGTGAATAAAAGTTAGGAGGACATGATGGAGTGGAAACAAGTTGTTTTTTATTAATTGAGAAACATGGAGGCTATTTTGAGGACTTTTTTTTTTTTAAGTTTTGAGTATTCTGCTGAATCCGGCCTAGAAAAACTCATGTAAACATTAAGATGTAAATGATTCTCTTCTTCCAGAATTAAGAAAATGTCTACATTTAATGTAGTCTGCTAATAATGGCTTGTTTTCTTTAGTTGCAAGAATAAGTAGATGATATTTCTTTTGCATCCTAATAGGAATGTACCTATGTTTATGGGAGACCCCTGAGACTATACACTCTTGCATATAATTTTAATAATCTTCATGTTATCCTTGTGAAATAGGACTTTGTTAGAAAATCTTTTACTTGCAAATAAGAAAATGAAATCAGAAAGAATTGATTTTTTTTTGCCCTTTTTCATCTTTGATATCTGATGAAATCCGCTGAAGTACGTTAACACAGAAAGGTTTTTTTTTTTAAATGTTTTATTTATTTCTGAGAGAGAGACACCGTGAGCAAGGGAGGGTCAGAGAGAGAGGGAGACACAGAATTGGAAACAGCCTCCAGGCTCTGAGCTGGCAGTCAGCACAGAGCCCAGCGCGGGGCTCGAACCCACTAACCGTGAGATCATGACCTGAGCCGAAGTCGGACGCTTAACCGACTGAGCCACCCAGGCGCCTCAAGGGTGTTTCTGATTAAGGTAAATTGGGTAAGGGTAGCAGCTTGTCCGTTGACACATTCCTCCCTGGCCTCTAAAATAAGATACTTATTTCTGTGTCTAAAGTAGGGTGTATAGGACTTCTCTGCATATTGTTGTTTCCTTTCTTATCACTAATGAACTTACATTGGAATTTGTAACTTCAGCTTTTTACCATCCAGTTCTGTGTTTGGCAGTTGTGACCACTAACAGTTTACAGATGCATATTTTCTAAAGCATTTGGTTTATATTGTGTCCCACAAAGTCTCAGAGTCCTTATTTCATATGTGAGGGAATAAGAAAGGAAGTGAGGAGACAGAATTCTGTCTCCTTTATGTTAAGCTTTCAATGAGATTTTATTTAAAAGATACTATTCTGCTGCATTAAAATTTTTTGAAAATCATTCATCTGAAAGAACATAGGCCTGGGTGGCTCAGTCAGTTGAGGGACCACCGACTTCAGCTCAGGGCATAATCTCGCGGTTTCCGAGTTTGAGCCCCATTTCGGGCTCTGTGCTGACAGCTTGGAGCCTGGAGCCTGTTTCGGATTCTGTCTCTGTCTCTCTCTCTCTCTCCAACTTGTGCTCTGTCTCTCTCTCTCTCTCTCTCAAAAATAAATAAACATTTAAAAAAACACATAGGCTTAAGATAAAATTTAAGTGTTTATTCTCTAGATGAAAGTGAAGCCATTGTAAAATCAAATGTTACTTTTTAATTCATAGTTTCTAGTAAATATTATCATTTTGAACAAATAGAATACAGTCTGTACTAGCCAAAAATAAAGCCAAGCAATGAAACAGAAACACCGACGTAAGGTGCTTTTACAACATTTTTAAGGTTTCCTATGTATTTGCAAATTGTGTAGTCTTTGGATGGAACAGGCTAAAACAAGTTTAGAAGCCTTGTCATTAATCTCTTTCCCAAGTGGTTAAAAGTAAGAGTCCTGAAGTCGTATTGCCTTTCCAGGTTTTATTTTTTTTCTCTATAATATGAGAGTAGAAATAATACCTAATTTACAGATTTGTTGTGGAGATACATAGTGAGCATTTACTTTATATACATAATACAAATATTGTTGATTAAAAAATTTTTTTTAAGTTTATTTATTTATTTTGATAGAGACAGAGCACAGGTGAGGGAGGGACAGAGAGAGAGGGAGGGAGAGAATCCTAAGCAGGCTCTCACTGTCATCGCAGAGCCCAGCACAGGGATCGAACTTAGGAAACCGTGAGATCATGACCTGAGCCAAAACCAAGAGTCTGATGGTTAACTGACTGAGCGACCCAGGTGCCCCATAATACAAATATTGTTTAAATATGGTTTAAACTTTTGTTTTAATTTTTCCCAACTTTGAATGAAGAAGATTCTCAAAATTCTGCTAAAAAGTAAAAAAGAATAAGATGGTGATTATCCACAATATACTGTTACCTCAATTTACCAGTTAATATTTTGTCCCATTGGAGATATGTGTGTGAACGTTGGTGTGAGAGACAGAGAGAGAGAGAGAGAGTATGTGTGTGTGTGTGTATGTGTGTGTTTGAACCATTTAAAGGTAAGTTGTAAACCTGGCAAAATACCCTCTCCATAAGGGATATTTATGTTCCCACTTCACAGTTGTGTAACAGATTATATCCTTTGTTTTGCTTCCACAGTAGTTGTAGAAGGACTTAAAATTAAATTAAAATTATGATTCCAGGGGTACCTGAGTTGCTCAGTTGGTTAAATATCTGGCTCTTGGTTTCGACTCACATCATGATTTCTAGATTGGTGAGTATGAGCCCAAAGTAGGGCTCCTGCTGAAGGTGCAGAGCCTACTTGGGATAATCTCTCCCTCCTTCTCTCTGCCCCTCCTCCACGTGCTCTCTCTCTCTCTCTCAAAAATAAATAAGCATTAAAAACCATTAAAATTCTGATTCCAGAAATAATGTGTTTTAACTTTCTTGAAAAGCCACAAATAAGTATAAAATTCATGTTCATAGTAGTATCATAGTTTAAATTTCTTTTGGATTTATATCTTGTTGGTTTTAACTCCAGCAGTTTGTTAAAGCACTTTAACAGAGCTTGAGGAAGATTTTTTTTTCATCATAGTCCATCAAAAACTGGTAGGAATCAACCACTTTATTTATTTATAAGTTTTATTTATTTTTATTTTTTTTCATTGTCTAAGCTTATATTTAAATTTAGTTAATATACAGTTACAGTATTGGTTTCCCAAGTAGAATTCAGTGATTCATCGTTTATATATAATACCCAGTGTTCATCAAGCATGTGCCCTCCTTAGTACCCATCACCATTTAGCCCTTCAATCACACACTGACACACAGTCTGTATCACATTAATATGGTAATTTTAGAGTGTTACAGATATGATTCTTGAAGGATTATGCATAGGTATCTTGGATGGTGAAGCTGCCAGGATTGCTAAAACCCATCTAGAATTGTGTGAGTATGAAGCAAAGATGATTTGGGATTTATTATGAGGAGAGTTTGGAATCAATATTTACATGGAGGGAACTGCTTGAACTTCTACTTTTCCAAAAAGGCAAAGCTCTTATCAAAGGAAGTGGAATTTACTGTCAGCCATGGTGGACCCTCAAAGAGCAGATCATGGTAGGTTAATCCAGTTTTTTCCTGAGTTGGGGTTACTAGAGCAAGAGAATGCTATAGATACATTTTTTAAATTAAATTTTTAATTTATTTTTGAGAGAGTGTAAGCCAGAGAGGGGCAGAGAGGGGGGGACATAATCTGAAGTAGGCTCTATGCTGATGGCAATGAGCCCAGTGTGGGGTTTGAACTCACGAACTGTGAGATCAAGACCTGAGCTGAAGTTGGATGCTCAACCCGACTGAGCTACCCAGGTGCTCCTAGATACATATTTTTTATAATTTAATTTTTTTACTTTAATTTTAATTTATTTTTAATCTCTACACCCAGGGTGGGGCTTGAACTTACAGCTCTGAGATCAAGAGTCACATGCTCTACTGACAGCCAGCCAAGACCCTTTTACAATTTAATTTTTTTAATGTTTGTTTATTTTTGAGATAGAGTAGGAGAGGGGTGGGGGTAGAGGATCAGTGTGAGTCTTGAACACACCAACTGTGAGATCATGACCTGAGCTGAAGTCAGACGCTTAATGGACTGAGCCACCCAGGCGACTATAATTTAATTTTAATGAAAATAACCATATGGCATATGTAGTAAAGTCCTGATCTCTATAGGCAAACATTTCCACTCTTTTAACCATGTCCTCTAGATTCCTCCTTTTTTCTAAGTGTTACTAAATACTGTTTTTCATTTTTCTTGTATGCACCATCTCAGTCACTCCCCATGATTTCCCTATATACTTACATCATATATTTTGTTTAAATCATTTTTCTACACAGTCATTTCGTGGTCCGTTGGCTAAGATCAAGTATAGTATCTGTTCTTATTAGTTTAATATCTGATATATCCTCTTTCCGAGGACAATAAGTTAACATGGTTTTTTTGAGCAGGGAGATGGAATTGCTCCGTCATTCTGTGCATCAGCGTGGTATTACAGTACCTCCAAGAGTGCTGCACCCCCTCAGGGATTAAAATACACACACACAAACCATTTTTTTTTACATTTATAGTGTTATGGTTGTGAAAATATTGTTCACAACTGAGCTATGAGAGCACTTTTACGTACATCCCCATGTCCCTTCTGTCAAAATTAAAAATTACTGACACTTGGGGTGCCTGGGCGGCTCAGTCTTTTCTAATTAAAAGACATAATATCCTTCTGGGAATGGATCATGAGAGAAGAGGTCCAAATTATTATTAAACAAAAGTATCTGTATTTAATCTGAAAACAAAGTTAAGAAAACAATTCTATTTATAATACTATCAAAATAGAATAAATTTAACAAAATGAGTATAAAATTTATACTCTGAAAACTATAAAATGTCAAGAAATTAAAGACCTAAATACATGA
Source organism: Hyaena hyaena (assembly GCF_003009895.1). Lineage (NCBI taxonomy): Eukaryota > Metazoa > Chordata > Mammalia > Carnivora > Hyaenidae > Hyaena > Hyaena hyaena. The sequence continues at coordinate 5,023,638 of NW_024080647.1, forward strand.
AAAACATTCATATTTAGGGATCAAACTTAATATCGTTAAGTACTCCCCAAATTAATCTACACATTTAACATAATCCCTGTCAGAATTCTAGCTGGGCTTCCTTGTAGGAATTGACAGGCTGATCCTAAATTTCATATGTAGTTGCAAGGTGCCCAGAAGAGCCAAAATAGTATTGAAAAACAAGAATAAAGTTGAATGATTCATACTTGATTTGAAAACTTAATACAAAGCAACAGTGATCTAATGCCACTAGTACTGGCATTAGAATAGACATAATGGATTGAGAATCAGATATGAATCTGTGGTCCATTGCTTTTTGACCAATGTGTCAAGACCATTCAATGGGAAACTATATTTTTTCAACAAACTCTCTTAGGACAACTAGATTCTCACATACAAAGGATTTGATTTGAACCTGGACCTTACCATATTTAAAAATTAATCCAGAGTGGAATCAAAGAATTAAATGTAAGACACCAAACTATAAATCTCTTAAAAGATCAGGCTAAGTGTTCACATCCTCAGATTTGGCAATAGATTCCTAGTTAGGAACAAAAGCACAAACAACAAAAGAACAAATATTAATAACATTAGACTGTTTTAACTGATGATCGAATTCAAATCATTGACATTCCATGATTTGAATTCCATGACATTCTAGAATCATTTGCTTTACTTTGAACTCTGTTCATAGTTGTCTTTTTTTCACTTTCAATCTTTTACTGTTGAAAGGATCAAGTGAACTTTTCTTCTTGAGTAGCTATAATGTCTGATTGGTATTATAACCCTCTCCTTATCCATGGGTCTCCTTTGGCCTTCCAATTTTCCACATTTATATTGCAGAGGTCTTCACATAGTAAATAATCAAACTATTTTGCTTATTAGCAAATAATCCACCTGTTCTGAAAAAATACTTTATTAGAGATTCATAATGAAATTTTTTTAATTAAAAAAAATTTTTTTAAATATTTTTATTTCTAGGAGAGAGAGAGAGAGAGACAGCGTGAGCAGGAGAGGGTCAGAGAGAGAGGGAGATACAGACTCTGAAATACGCTCCAGGATCTGAGCTGGCAGTCAGCACAGAGCCCGACACGGGGCTCGAACCCACGAACCGCGAGATCATGACCTAAGCAAAAGTCGGACGCTTAACCGACTAAGCCACCCAGGCGCCCCTAAAAAAATTTTTTTTGATGTTTATTTTTTAGAGAGAAAGAGTGTAAGTGAGGGAGGGACAGAGAGAGGTATGAAGCAGGCTGTAGACTCTGAACTGTCAGTACAGATTCCGACCCAGAACTCCAACTCACGAACTGTGAGATCATGATGTGAGTCGAAGTCGGACGCTTAACTGACTGAACCGCCTAGGTGCCTCTTTAATGAAATATTTTTTAATAAAATATAATACATGGGATTTGCTTCTAAATAAGTTAGTTATTGAAATTGGGTGAGATTTTATGGAACTTTCTTATATTTTAATTCCTACTGGTGTTGTAATAATAGTTTTTGTACAATAAATAATAGTTTTAAAATAAATAAAAGTATTGCTACCCTGAAAAAAAGAAAAAGAAATTGGGTGAGTGAGGTTACATGGGGTAATCATTATATAACTTTAAAACTTTATATAATAAGTTTTAAAAATAATGAAAGTACTTCAGTATTTTTCTGCTGCAGAATATCATGCTTTCTGAAGTGATTCCTTGCAGTTTTTTTCTCACTGCTGTGTTATAGAAAGTTTTATGGATTTGCTTATTAAAGCAGAAGCCTCTGTAAGTACTTCATAGGCTCACCTTCTTGAAATGGGATATATGGGTCTTTCTTTCTCTGATCCCATTTATAAATACTGCCCCACCCTTTTACTTCACCCTACTAAGCCTCATTCCAGACTTTGAGCCATTAGAGAACCCTTCATTTTTCTTACTATCAAATTGATTATAATATTGTGTTTAATAGCTTAGGAAAGTCAATAAAGTTAGGCCAATCACTGACTCAAAATGAGATCATTGAAAGTGCTTTTCAGAAAGGTTGTTGTTTTTTTTTAACGTTTATTCACCTTTGAGAGACAGAGGGAGCACAAGCAGAGGAGGTGTAGAGAGAGGGAGACAGAATCTGAAGAAGGCTCCAGGCTCCAAATGGTCAGCACATGGTCACAAACCGTGAGATAATGACCTGGGCTGAGATCAAGAGTCAGATGCTTAGCCACCCAGAGACTCCCATCTTCTGCCCATTTCTTAACTGGGTTTTTTGTTTTTTGGGTGCTGAGTGTGATAAGCTCTTTATAGATTTTGGAGATTAAACTTTTATCAGATAAATCATTTGCAGATATCTTCTCCCATTCCATAGGTTGCGTTTTAGTTTTTTTGATTGTTTCCTTCACTGTGTAGAAGAATTTTATTTTGATGAAATTCCAGTAGCTTTTGTTTCCCTTGCTCCCGAGATACAGCTAGAAAGAATTTGCTATGACTCATGTCAGAGAGGTTACTGCCTGTGTTCTCCTCTAGGATTTTTATGGTTACAAGTCTCACATTTAGGTCTTTTATCCATTTTGAATTTATTTTTGTGTATGGTGAAAGAAAGTGGTCCAATTTCATTCTTCTGCATGTAGCTGTCCAGTTTTCCTAACACCATTTGTTGAAGAGACTATTTTTTCCCCCATTGGATATTCTATCCAGTTTTGTTGAAGATTAATTGACCATATAGATGTGGGTCTCCTTTTTGGGTTTTCTATTCTGTTTCTTTGATCTATGTGTCTATTTTTGTGCTAGTACCATACTGTTTTGATAACTACAGCTTTGTAATGTAACTTGAAATCTAGAATTGAGATGCCTCTGGTTTTGCTTTTCTTTTTCAAAGTTGTTTTGGCTATTAGGGATCTTTTGTGATTCCATACAAATTTTGGGATTGTTTGTTCTAGTTCTTTGAAAAACACTGGTGGTGTTTTGATAAGAATTACATTAAATGTTTAGATTGCTTTGGGAAGTATAGACATTTTACAATATTTATTCTTCCCATTCATGAGCATGGAATGTCTTTCCATTTCTTTGTGTCATCTTCCATTTTTTTTCATCAGTATTTTACACTTTTCAGAGTACAGATATTTTACCTCTTTGGTAAAACTCTACCTATTGAGCCAGCCAGGTACCCCCCAGGTTTTTATTGATGGCATTTGTTTTTTGACCATGACACCCTAAAAAATAAATATGTTGTGATCCATTACATACACAATTTAATGTGTGTATATATATCTGAAGCAAACACTTAATGAAATAATACCTTGCTAGGTATGGTGTATTGTATTTTTAATTTTACACTATTTAAAAAATTTTTTAATATTTTATTTGTTTCTGAGATAGAGAAAGAGACAGTGTAAGCAGGGGAGGGTCAGAGAGAGAGGGAGACACAGAATCTGAAACAGGCTCTAGGCTCTGAGCTGTCAGCACAGAGCCCCATGCGGGGCTCGAACCCACGAACTGTGAAATCATGACCTGAGCCAAAGTCAGACGCTTAACTGACTGAGCCACCCAGGTGCCCCCCCCCTTTTTTTTAAAAGTACATGTTGGTCAGGGTCCTTTGTATTTATTTTAATTTTTATTATTTGTATTTTTGAGAGAGAGACAGAGCATGAATGGGGTAGGGCAGAGAGAGAGGGAGACACAGAATCAGGCTCCAGGCTCCTAGCTCCGAGCCATCAGCACAGAGCCCGACATGGGGCGTGAACCCACGAACTGTGAGACCGTGAACCTGAGCCGAAGTCAGACACTTAACCGGCTAAGTCACCCAGGCACCCCTTGGACCCCATTGTATGTATTTATTCAACATTTCACTAATGGATCATGTCCTGCAGTTTAGAAGACATTTTAACATTGTCTAAAATAGGCATGTGAATGAATGAATGAATGAATGAATGAATGAATGAATAGACCTGTTTTCGCATATTAATAATAAACATGCTCTATAACATTACCAGTGTTGTTAAGCAAGATTTAATTTTTAGGTAATATACTACTAATATTGATAAATAATCCCTTCAAAAAAAACACAAGGAGAAATTACTCTTGCTGTTAACTGCTAACCATTTGGAAACATTTCTGTACAGTGTATTAATTCTCTAGTAGAATTAAGTAAAAATGAAAAAGATTTGTGGCTTTTTTTTTAAAGCTGTAGTTCTATCTGTTATCTTCTTACCCCTAATCATACTGCCTACTTAAAAAGATGTTCTCTGGGTAGTAGAGGTGCTAGGCCAGCCTGTCCTCTTTGACCTAAATAGACATGGTGACCAGTGAGAGTTACATAAAAGCGGTCTCTTGTTTTAACACAAAACACTTCAAGTTCATTTGGCTGGATTTTTTTTTTTTTTTTACAAGTTCTAGGTAGTAATTTATAAATGTACTACTTTCACTTTAGGGCAAGAAAATGTGACAGCTGGAGATCTAACTAAACTGGGAACCCAAGGCTGTATGTTCCTTTATCAGTGTGACTCTGAGAACTGAGACCTGCTGGTTCTTTGAAATAATGCTGTGTCTGATGAAGCTTACGGTAAATGTTGTCTCTGTAGGTGACTTACTAAAATAGGAAGTCTTCATGCAGTGGGTTTTATGGGCAGCATCACATCCTTGCTGCTGCTTCAAAAGGGCCGAGTTTAGATGCAAAGCTCCAAAAACTACTGTGTAATGCAGTTTCATTTCCATTAACAATAAAAGAACTCATAGCCAGGAAGTGAGCGTGGGAAGCATTGTGGGTTTTGTGCAACAGATACTAAAAGCTTTGAGTGCTTGGGATTGTGCCATCTCATCGATGGCATTTTGCTGTCCATTAAACTACCTGCCTTTCTCACAGTTATTGATATGTTTTAAATATATTTATTTAAGAAATCTATTTTAGCTGAAGCAGCCGTTCATTTTAAATGGGCAGCATTTTAACCCTCTATCTTTGTAATTAAATTCTTCCAGAGCAAAATTTTTGAGTAAGTATATCACTGAGAAGGATAGTGGCTGAGTGATTGTCTAGCCTTCTACATGGCTGCATTTTGTGCTGGCCTGTTCAGTCTTCATGATGCCTTCTGGCAAAGGAATTCATTTGAGTGATGCACAGCACAAGAGAATTATCTCCCCACCTCCAGTGCCTCTTAAGAATAAGGATAATTGCTTTGTAAGAGGGTGACATGTGTTCAGTTCTTTTGGTGTCCCCAGAGAAAGTAAGCAAGCCGGCATTTTGTGATAGAACAGGCATCATATTTGATGTTAACGTAGGCTGCCTTATTCCTTGTGTTTCTGTGATTATATTTTAAAAATTCTTCTAAGTCTATTCATTTATTTTGAGAATGAGAGAGAGAGAGAAAGAGTGTGAGAACACAAGTGGGGGAGGGAAGGAGGAAGGGAGAGAGAGAGAAAGAATTCTAAACAAGCTTCCTGCTATTAGTGTAGAGCCGGACCCGGGGCTGGAACTCACAAACTGGGAGATCATGACCTGAGCCATAATCAAGAGTCAAACACTTAGCCAGCTGAGCCAACCAGGGTTCCCTATTTTTTATATAGATACGAATGTTGAAGCTGAGAGACATTTCATAATTATCTGTTACTTTCAGGTTTAGTGGGAACTTGGAGGGAGGCATCATAACGGTAGAGTGGAAGAGTGCCTCGTCTCTTGGTTCTTTCTATTCTCCACTAATGCAGATATTTTTTACTATTCTCTTTTCCTTCTCCTTCACGTTTACAGGTAATCTAAAGGTTATTAGTTTTGTATCATTGAAATGCCTTGATTATAAATCGTATTTTTCAAGTTATTTTCTTCCAGGAGTTATTGGCTCATAATAAAAAGTAGGTAAAAATTAGATTTATCTAGCACCTTGCAGTTTAGAAAGAACTTTCACATATTCTAACTCATATAATTCTCATAATTATACTATGTGTGGTAGATTTTATTCTTTAAATGTATCAAAGCTTCCCCTTCATCTTCTTTCTTGGTATTCTCTTTTTATTTTATACTTTGGGGCCAGATTAATATTTTTAAAATACAGCTTTCACCATTATGCTTTTACTAATGGGACAAGACCTTTGTTGGTTTCAAAGCAAGCTGAATAAGAAAATCAAAACTCCTATATTTGCATTTAAGATTATCCATATCTGATTATAAATTAGGCTCCTTTTTTTTTATTATCCTAGAGCTTTCTCAGAACCTTCTGCATGTTAAGTTAGTTTGTTTCACTGCAGCAAGCATCTGTTACCTATTATATATCAGTTACTATATATGTTGCCGGGGTTAAAAAGTTGAGTTGAACGTTCTTCTTGACCTCCTTAAGGCATAAATACACACACAAACGCACGCACACACAAAGTGAGAGAGAAGAGGAAAACAGGTGAGAAATGTTAACAAAATTTTGGAAGCTGGAAAGCAGATAGTTAAGTGGTAATTGACTTAGTAGTCCAGAGAAAGTTGATGATTGAAAGGGGGGGGGGGTTGTAACATAAATTACACTAGTTAAGCTACAGAATTGGAGACACTAGGAGCTCAGAAAGTAGGGATGCAGGAGGAGTAAAAATGGAGCTTAGTTGCAAGTCTATATATGAAGCAGTGGGATGGCTAAGTCATCCCCCTCCCTGGCATCCCCTGCCAGATATCTTGTCCCGCCTTCACAGGAGATGGAAGGTTCACACCGTAGAAAGTGAAATATGCCGTGAAACCTGGGCTGCCCAATGGGGAAAATGAGAAAAAGAAAAAGCTTACTCAAGTGATTGGTGAGACCTCCTCCCATGGACTCTGGAAGAAGCACATGGAAGAAGTGCCTGGGATTTCTTTAAACTCTTACATTTTTTTCTTCAAAAGGAAATCTGTGCAATTTCTATAATATAAAAAGTTTGTTTTACTATAGAAAAGATTTTTCCCAAATCTTCGAAGGAAAGTGAGGATCTAGGAAAAGTGTGTCTTATTTGTGTAGCTTATGCCCTGGCATATCTCTGTGTATGCTTAGTTGTGCATACCCCAGGGTGAGAAGCTGGCATTCAGAGTGATTCACACTCCGTCCCTATTGGATCTTTCTGACTTTACTTCTCACTATTTTTCTCCATTTACTTTGTGCTCCATTCATATTGGTCCACATGCAGTACATCAGATTCTGTGCATTTCCTATCATGTTTCCGCCTCACTGTTCAAATTAGTATCTTTTATATACTATGAAATATTCTTTATTCTCTTCTCTGTCCTTCCAAGATTCACCGTGAGTGCCACTTGTGGCCAGATGCTTTGCACTCCCTTATCCAGGCTCCTCTACTGACTTGATACTACTCTTTTAACTCTCATCACATTATATGATTAATTCAGTAAACTTGTGTGCCACCTGTGCAAGGCCCTGTGTACGGAGCTAGAATACAGTGTCTGCAGGGTGAGAACTGGGTTTTACTCATCTTAGCTGTTTGATATTTGCATACGATGTGTATTAAATGTTTAGATGCCTTCCCCTACCTCTGGTCTCTTATTTTTTTTAACTGATCACTTATGTTTCCTCACAATTGGTTATTCAGAATCACAGATCTGATCATGTCACTACCCTACTCAAAAACTTTGTTTTAAACTTTAAGGTGGCATTGAGGACTTTTCTCATGTATGATGAGTCTTACTTTTCTAGTCCTGTTTCTACCCTAACCCCTCTTTGTCTGTCCCTACCCCTTTCAGGTCCTCACAATGCAACGTATGGTCCATCTACTCCGAGACCACTTATCATACTTAGACTGTGCCATCTACTTTGTCACTTTTTTGTTTGTTCATACAGTTTCTTCACTTTGGGATGCCTCTTCCCCTTCTTCAACTATTAAAATCCTACTCATTTTTTAAGACTCTTGGGGGAAGAAGGTAGGGAGAAGAAAAAAAGAAAAAATTTATTTCTTGAGAACTCCTGAATTGCCTTCTCTCTTTTCTTGCTTACACATCAGAATCGAGGTTTGTTAAGGGCGCCTGGGTGGCTCAGTCGGCTAAGCATCCGACTTTGGCTCAGGTCATGATCTCACAATTCGTGGGTTCGAGCTCCGCGTCGGGCTCTGTGCTGACAGCTAGCTCAAAGCCTGGCCTGTTTCCAATTCTGTGTCATCCTCTCTCTCTCATCCTCCCCTGCTCACGCTGTCTCTCTCTCAGAAATAAATAAAACATTAAATAATTAAAAATAAAGAATCCAGGTTTGTTAATCTGTTACAGTTACAACCACCACCATACTTCACTTTAAATGTTGTATCTATTGAATTAAAGATCTGTTACTTCACAGGTATACTTTAAAGATTAAGTTATCTTTGACAGTAAAGGCGTCTTATACTTAAATGAGTAAGGGGTGAATTTTCATACCCTTGCCTCCCATAGGAATTCTAATCGTAAAAACTGGTGTAAGGAGGTATCCAATTCAGAAAGACTCCTAAACATATTTACAATTTGAAAGTGACTGTTTTCCTTTAAGTAATACTAAGTTCTTAGGGTCAGCCTTGTATCAAAACTAATTTGGGGTCACAATAATAGTGGTTATACTGTGCTGAGAAGGGCTATCCTGAAAAATCTTTATGCAGAATTGTATCTGGTGTGAGATAACTCTGTAGCTAAGCTGAAGTTTTTTGTTTCTTTAAACAGAAAATAAAATTTAATTTTGTACCTGAAGGGAACTTTAATCTCCTTGCATTGGCTCTTTCTGCCTCATCTGTTCCTCTCCCAGTCATTAGTTCCTTTTCATAATTTCATCATATATGTTTTTAAAAATGTTTTTGGTGGGAAGATTATTCAGAAACACAAACTGTTAAAAGCTGAATTAAATTAATACAGAGAGAAAAAAATCAGTTTTTTCTACTTTGGCTTCTTTAAAAAAGAAGTTGTTCATCTTTAATGGTGTCTTAGGTATTTCTCTGGCAGTTGGCAAGTCCTCTTTATTATGTTACTTGGAGACAAAAGTTATACCTAAATTAGTGTATTCTTTGACACATAAAGGTGCTCAGCAACCTGATAGTCTTATTAAAAGTATAGTGGTATAGTTTGCAAAGGGCTGCCTATTGTTTAGACTTTGGTTAAAATAGGAACTTTTATTTGCAAGCAGCCTTTTGTTTCCAATATAAAGTGTTTTTTATTATAAAAATTATAATATAAAAATATTATATATAAAAATCAGAAAATACTAAGAAACAGTCATTTTAATACCTTAATGTACATCTTTCTATATCCTTCTGCATGCATATATATTTAGCCATATACATATATATGTGTGTGTATATACGTACAAATACATTTACTTTTATGTATTTAGAAAGTAATTATATTATATATGCCAATAACTTTTATCAGGCAGTGTTTTGAGTGTCTGAGATGTGCAGAATATAGTCTTAAATACCATGAGGCATTGAGAAAATTGTTGGATAAATAGTTCCTACCCTCAAGATATTCATAGTGTAGCTGATTAAGATAGGACAAATGTCTAAGAAGAAATGTGAAGTCCAATGCAGTGGCTAAACTACATGGCATATACTAAACACTCAAGAAGAATTAAAATTCGCCTTCAGAATCAGTAGAGGTGGGCAGGTGAAGATAGCTAAGTACCCAGCATGTAGGATGAGCTCACTAAGTGCTTAATTTCTGCCTTCATCCTCATCCTCATACCAGGCACTTCCTCTAGATGTCTAGGAGGGTACTGATTCCGCTTATTCAAGTAGAGAAGTTGAGAGGAAAAATCCTTACTATTTCAGGAAGAACTCTGAGATGTCTAAGTTGTCCAGGTAGAGAGCTGTTTTCTGCACATAAAGAGCTAGAGTTCTGTTAAAGAATCCAAACAGCTTTGAAAATCATCTACTTACAGATAGTAGGTGAGTTTTCGGGCAGTAATTGCTTTTATTTCACACTTTCCACCAACCGAAGTTGACACTCAGTACTGTGACAAATAATATATAATTCTCATTTGTTATTTTAGAAAGTGAGGATTTGTGTTTATTGTGCCAAGAGTTAAAATTTCTGTTTCTTTGACATTCTGGCACTTCTTGGTTTGCTTCATGGCCTAGTTGTCGGGAAATAATAAATAACAAAACATGTGTGAGAGAGAAGAGACTTGTTTTCTTTTTTCTAAGTTCTCATGTCTAACTTAAATTTCCAAATTCTCAAGTGGTTTCTATTCTTGTCTTACTGGGCTTCATTATCTCTTTAGCTTTTTGCTTATAAATCATGCTTCATATATGTGAATAGCATTGGGAACGTGACCTTTCTCATGACCCTGTAAGCTAAGATTTTGCTGTGTATTTCCCACAATAAATGTCACTAAAACATATACATTCTGCTTTTCCCCTAGGTAAAAATCTCTACACCAATGAATATGTAGCTATCAAACTGGTGAGTAGAATCTATGTTTGTAGTAATTATATTTTGGTGCTCTCACCCTTCACATATCTTTTTACAGGAAATAGTTGTAAGCATTCACAAAAGTACTATTTTTTTCCTTTGCATATGGTCCCACATAGTCCTTTTCCTTTAGCCATATATAGTGCTACAGTGATGAATCACGGTACACTGTATAACACTCTATAGTTAGATGAAGCCAAGTATACTTGTGGCAACAGTGCATCAAAAAATAGTTATTAAAAATAGCTGGAAGAAAAAAATTGCTGGAAGACTAGTAATTTCTATGTGGTTTGTACCTTTCACAGTACTATTTTAAAAGACAAAAGCATTGAGAATTTTATCATTTTCTTTTGCTTGACTTACTGATCCATTTTTAAAATGTAAGGTATTTATTTATTAATATACTTAGTAGAGGACCAAATCTGAACGTCAGTTCATTGCCTTTAATATCTGTCAAATGTGAAAAACACATCTTGTCAAATCTGAAGCAAAAAGTTCACTTGGTTTTGTCAGCACTAATGAATAACTAACCTAGTCACTAAAGATAGCATCCTCTTATAAATATATGTATTATTTTTGAAGACTAGTAACTTTTTAAATATTTTATTCATTTTTGAGAGAGAAATAGAGACAGCATGAGCAGGAGAGGGTCAGAGAAAGAGGGAGACACAGAATCCGAAGACAGGCTCCAGGCTCTGAGCTAGCTGCCAGCACAGAGCCCAATGTGGGACTTGAACCCACGAACTGTGAGATCATGACCTGAGCCAAAGTCATATGCTTAACCAACTGAGCTACCTAGGTGCCCCTAGGAATAGTAATTTTAGAAGAAAATTCTTTATCTTATATTTAAGGTCAATACAAAATCATTTCTAGTCATATGAAGTTATGTCATGTGACTAGTTTCTTTTTTTTTAATTTTTAAATGTTTGTTTATTTTTGAGAGAAAGTGAGACAGAGCATGAGTAGGGGAGGGGCAGAGAGAGAGGGAGACACAGTATCCGAAGCAGGCTCTAGGCTCCGAGCTGTCAGCACAGAGCCCGATGTGAGGCTCAAACTCACGAACCATGAGATCATGACCTGAGCCAAAGTCGGACACTTAATAAACTGAGCCACCCAAGCGACCCATAACTAGTTTCTATGAAACTGTGTAAATGTTTGTCCTTCTAATAAGTTTCCCAGGATTTGCAGGCAGTTTGGGGCTTTATTAGTTGGAAGACAGAGGAGTTAGGGGGTGAAGGAAGTATCTCGTGATAACCATAGTGACGCTGTTCTTTTCTAACGAACTGCACTTAACCACATCCACACCTGCTCTGTGTGTGGATTGAGCTTGTCAGTTTGTGGAGGAGCCAGAGTTGTTTTGCGAAGACAGCTAGCAGACAGTTATCAGATTGGTTTCTCTGTGAAGACGTGAACAGGAAGCAGGGCTTAGAGCAGGTAGCTGCTAGGGAACCAAGGGTTTTGTTTGTTGACTTAGAACTCTGGTTAGAGAAATGGGAGTAGGAAGACAAGTAATGCATGTAACAATGCAGCCCAACCAATGTCTCAGATAGAATGTCAAAGGATTAACCATAGTTTTTATTTATAGGAATTTGGTTCTGTAAAAGTGTTCTCTAGCTCATCTCTTTTTTTACTCTTTCTGTTTTACGACTTTGGCAAGTTGGTCTAGTAACCAGGAGTAGCTCCTGAAACCTGTGAAAACACTCTCTCAGTACTGTATATTTATTTGTTACCGTTCCTTTATTTTTCCAGACCTCTCTTAGAGCCTTTTTGTTAGGGGCAGTTTTTTCTCTATATATTTCTTCTTCCAAGTTCATACTAGTCAACCTAGTTCAATAAGCTTATATAACGTATTGTTGACATGATGGATCAGTGCATTTCACTTACAGTTTATTAAACTTTATTCTACTTTGTATTGCCTAGAGTGACAGCTAAAAGTAATCTTCATGTTGTCTAGTATGGTGTGTCTCAGGAGCTCATTTCTCTTTCAGATAAATCTTAAATAAAGACTTTCTAGGATAGCAATCTTGTCTGTGGGCCACCTCTCTTGCTGTTGGGCTGTGTTCTCCTTGGGAGATAAGAGGGCTGTAACTGAGCTCTTTTCATTGTAATAGCAAAATTTGCCTTAAGCATTATAGTCCTGCAAGACTAGGTAGCTGTCTGCTGTCGGTTTAGGATTTCAGGCAGACATGTGTGTTCCAGAATAACCGTGATTCTGGCAAATAGCCAGCCCTTTGTGGAAATGTAATCAGCATCTGGCACTGAAATACAAGGAAGCCCTGCTGGTGCTGTTTTCCTTCTACTTTGTTTGGATCTTCATTTTGGGCTCTTGTTTCTTAGATTTCTAGGAACCTTTTTAAAAAACCATATACAACATAAAATAGTATAATGAGCCCTTCCTTTACCCCCATCATCAAGATTTCCCAGGTTTTTTTTTTAACAGAACTTTTCTAACAGTTGTTAAAAAAAAAAAATCTATCTTTGCTGCTAATCTCGATGCCTTCCACAAAATGTAGACTTAGTGTTTACAGTGTCCTTTATTCATAGTGTTTCCAGGAGAGCACCTTAAAGCTTCAGGTGTCTGAGCAGGCTTCAACTGTATGCTAAAGGGGTTGGCTTAAAGGGTGTAATACTTTGATCTATGATAAAAAGCTTCCTCTGTCCAAATATATGTGACATATATGCCCACGTTCAGCCTTGTAACTCTAAAATAAAGAGTTTTTGCTTTATTAATCTACTAGCTTAGTTACCCAACATCAGATTGAATATTTCCAATCACAGCATCTACTGTGAAGTAGTTCTAGTAGTTTTAGAGCATTATATTTGAAGAAGGATCTGTGGCTTTTTCATTCATTGCTTCTTTTGGTTTGTCAGAATCCAAAGACTTTGTCCAGAAAAAAACCTCCAGAAAGATCAACCTCTGGTTCCATATTAATTTGTTGTCACTGTTTCTCTTGGGCACATTGTGAATTATTAGTGATTGTTCTCAAGGACAAATTCTGTAATTGGCTGTTCTAATGGTGCTCCAGTGGAAGATCTAAAACCAGATGGAAACCCTCCAGGGTGATCCTTTCCTATTTGAAGAGAGAAGTGAATAAAAAAGTGACTTTAGAGTGTAATTAGCTTTATGTAGTTTTTCTTTTGACTACAAGAATCTTGAGGAGCTTGAACTCCAGCTCTGATGATTGCTGATTTTATAATCAAAGAAGGATATGAGTTCTTTCATAGACTTCATTAGGGATATGAACTACTTTAGCCTGCCTGAACTTATTTAGAAAAACCTTCCTAGAAGCAAATGGATAGACTAGATAACTTCAAGGAGACTTAGGAATTCTGTGATTTATGGATTTATGGATTTATTCTATTTCTTAAGAAAAATGCAAAAACTTCAAGTGGATTCAGGAAGAACTTTCAAAGATGATCAAAGAAGTAAAAAAAATAGGACCAGTGAGGAAAGGTTCAAGGAATTGAGATTACTTTGCCTGAATAAGAGATGTCTAAGAAATTATTGAATAGTTTTGTAATTTGAGGATAGTTAATATAGTATTCATAGGTTATTGAGGAGCTATTTTGTTGAGGACAAAAGGCTTAAGGTTCGGTAGTAGAAATTTAAACTACATATAAATACCTTCGAAATCATGAACTGTGTTAAACATCAGCATGAATTGTCAAGGGAAGCTGTGGGATCTCCTTTCTTTGAGCCTATCTTACAAAGAGTATAAGTAACCATTTATCTGAGAAAGGACAGTTTTTTCAACAAATGTTTTTGGGAATACCGGATATCCATATGCATTGAAGTTGAACCATTACCTTACATCCTATGTTAAAAATTAACTCAAAATGGATCAAAGACCTAAATGTAAGAGCCAAAACTATAAATCTCTCAGAAGAAAACTTGGAGGAAAAGCTTCATGTCATTAGATTTGGCAGTGATTTTTTAGATATGACGTAAAAAGCACAAGCAAGAAAAGAAAAAAGATAAATTGGATTTTATAAAAATTAAAACCTTTTATGTATCAAAGGACTCTGAACATAGTGAGAAGGCAACCCATGGAATGGGAGATAATATTTAAAAATCACGTATCTGATAGAGAATTGTATCTAGAATTTATTAGTTTTTTCAAAGTTTTTTGTTTTGTTTTGTTTTGTTTTGTTTTGTTTTGTTTTGTTTTGTTTTGTTTTGTAAGTGCAAACACAGGCAGGAGAGGGACAGAGAGAGAGGGAGAGAGAGGATCCCAAGCAGGGGCTCGGACCCACGACCTATGAGATCATGACCTGAGCAATAATCAAGAGTCAGATGCTTAACTGACTAAGTTACTCAGGTGCCCCTAGACTTTACCATTTTAATAATTTTTAAGTGTATAGCTCAGTGACATTAAGTACATTCACACTGTTGTGCAGCACCATCTCCAGAACTTTTTCATCTTCCTCAACTGAATTCTGTACCCATTAAACACTGACTCTGCATCCCTGCCCTCATAGCCCCTGGCAACGACCATTGAATTTTCTCTCTGTGAATTTGACTACATTAGGCACCTCATATAAGTGGAATCATGCAGTATTTGTCCTTTTGTGTCTGGCAGGTTTCTTACCTCTCCTCTCCTTTCTTTTCTATTTATTCTTAAATAATCTCTACACCCAACATGGGGCTTGAACTCATGACCCTGAGAAAAAGAGTCACATGCTTTTCTAACTAAGCCAGCCAGGCACCCTTTGTCTTGCTTATTTCATGTAGCACAATGTCTTCAAGGTTTATCCATGTTGTAATATATGTCAGAATGTTTTTCTTTTTTATGGTTGAATAATACTTCATGTATGTGTTGAACTAAATGTAATCATAGTTTGTTTACTCATTTGTTGATAGTACTTGGGTTGCCTCTACTTTTTTATTATTGTGAATAATGCTGTTATGAACATAGGTGAACAAATATCAATTTGAATCTTCACTTTCAGTGTTTTCAGGTATACATCCAGAAGTGGAATTGCTGGATCCTATGGTAATTCTGTTTAATTTTTTGAGAAATTGCCATACTATTTTCCATAATAGCTATACCATTTCATGTTCCCACCAGCAGTGCACAAGAGTTCCAATCTCTGCTCATCCTCACCTATGCTTACTTTCTGTGTTTTTGATAATAGCTATCCTAAAGAGTATGTAGATCTGTCTTCTAGGGTAATGTTTGATTTTCTTGTTAACTAGTCCACTATACTGTCAGTTCAGAATAATCAGCCAATTCTTCAAGTTCAGCATAGAACAAAATGACCTGGTAGTCAGGCTGTTTTATCTCCAAGGTCTTTAGAAAACTATATTTTTGCAAAGTTGAACATCATATTGATTAAAGATACATATTTTAATTACAATTACAATCTTTAATTCTCTTAAGTATAAAAATAAATACACATATAATGTTCCTACAGCATTATTCATAATAATGAAAACTGAAAAAGTCCAAGATATCTGAAAATTATGGTATGTGCATGTATGCGTGTGCACACTGCACATACACACATATGCAGGAATACTACCGCCATTAAATTTTATATAAAGCTTTATGGGGCACCTGGATGCCTCAGTTGGTAGAGCATGTGACCCCTGATCCCAGGATTGTGAGTTCAAGGCCCACTTTGGGTACAGAGCCTACTTAAAAAATTATATAAAGCTATATACTGCCATGGAAAGATGTCATTATTACATTGTTGAATTTAAAGACACATTACAGAAAAGTAAATATACTGTGATCTGGTTTTAAATATATGAGTCTATATTACATATAAATATATATATGAATAAATATTTGGAAGGGCATTCACCAAAATGTTAATAGTGCTTTTCTTTAAAATCATAGGATCTCAGATTATTTTTACTCTCTTCCTGATTTTTGTGTATTTCAAATTGTTTTCTGAGCATATGTCTTTTCTAAAAATAATAAACCTGTTTATCATCTAAAATTCATAATAAAACAAGCAAGGAATACATGCTGGTATTTAATTAAAAGGTTTGGCATCTGGTTTCCTAGGAGAATACATTTCTGGAGAATACTTCTTGGTGAGGGAGCTATCTTTGAATGATGGCTCATACAGAGTATTTGTATTTAAATATCCATGGATACTTCAGCTTCATCCTTCCCTAGCTGTGCTTTCAAAGAGAAATTGTGGTAAGAAAATGCTATCATATATGGATATCATCTCTAAAGTATTAAGGAGTCTTGGCCCTGGTTTACTTTGAAAACCTAGGAATGAAAAATTTTTATTTGTCTAAATCTGATCACAATTTCTCTTTTTGGGTTTCAGGAACCAATAAAATCACGTGCTCCACAGCTTCATTTAGAATACAGGTTTTATAAACAGCTCGGCAGTGCAGGTAAGTCAAGTCTGTTTTCTCCACGTACTTAGCCTATAGCTTAGCTGAAAGACCAAAAGTATGCACATTTTCTTGTCTACTAGACCTTTTTTTTTTTTTTTTTTTTCCCTACCGGACCATGTATCTCCCCTGCTTGCTGCATAGGTATTAAATAAACATAGTCAACTAAAGCTACTTGATCTCTGGCTCCTGGAGGGCCAGTTGATTAGGGATTTGTGATGCCATGACTATGCCCACAAACCACCTGAAATACACAAAGTTTGGAGTGTTGCTTTTTGATAATTTCACTCTCTTTTAATTTCTTTGAACCAAAAGAATAGAGGAGGGGTTGGCAATTTGCAAGCAATATTTTATACTAGTGAGACTATGTATCTGTTTTAAGGATCTACTAAAATACATGTTCTGAAATACCTTAAAACTGTCCTTTTATCCATTTGGAAGACCTAGTTATGTTATTGTAATAACCTAAGACCTTTGAGGATTTTTTTAAAATTAAGTTCATATTTTTTTTTTAAACATGCCTATTTTTTTACCTAAAAGCGCTAATTTCTGAAATACCTTACTGGCTTCCAGGAAAATATCTTGAGTAAGCAAATGTTACCAACCCTAAAGAGGTATACATATGGCATATTGCTTGCAGAAGATGAAATTGTATAGTACTAGTTTCATTGTTTGACATTAGTAGACATTCCTCGACTTTATGCTTTCTCCAGTGTGATGGTTTTATGTGAATGACTGAAACATGTTTTTATTTCAAGGACCACTTATTGAAGGTATTATTGGAGTAATTTGAGTTTCACTTTCTAGAATATATAGAATTATATAATAGCCACACAGTGTTATTCAAGTTGTCTTACATCCTGACTGTGACAGTAATCAGCCATAGTCCTAACCTAGCAAGGCCACAGTAGGCATTTGTCTTTCATGGAACTTAAAATGAGTTCTTGCTCACAATAGCCTCTTAGTATATGTTTGTTCATTGAATTCTCAGGACATAAGTATAACTTGAAACTTGTCTTTCTAAAACTAAACTTTTTTTTTTAAGTTTATTTATTTTGAGAGAAAGAGACCACAAGCGCAGGAGAGGGAGAGAGAGAATTCCAACTGGGCTTCATGCTGTCTGAGCAGAGCCCAGTGTGGGGCTCGATCCCATGAACCATGGGATCGTGATCCAAGCCAAAATCAAGAGTGAGACGTTCAACTGACTGAGTCACCCAGGTTTCCCCTAGAAGTGAACTTTTATTTTTAAAAAAAATTTTTTAATGTTTATTTATTTTTTTGAGAGACAGAGCATGAGAGGGGGAGGGGCAGAGAGAGATGGAGACACAGAATCGGAAGCAGACTCCAGGCTGCTCGAACCCACAAACCTGAGTCGAAGAGATCATGACCTGAGTCGAAGTCAAACACTTAACCGACTGAGCCACCCAGGCGCCCCAGAACTGAACTTTTAAAGTTGGCTGTTGTGTTGTTTTTGTTTTTATAAATTTCAGGGTGACAATTATCACATCTCATTTATGATATTTCTGTTAATTTAGATGAGCTATTTTAACAGCCATTTCACTAGTTGACCTTTACGCTTTTATGGAGTTTTACTCAACTGGAACCTTTACCTCTTTTATATATATATATAAGTTGGCATCAGCCCACGCTTTCTGAATTTTGCGGTTATATAATTGATTTTGAGCACCCAAACATCTTAAATGCCATATTGGGATATTTTTTGGTCTTGATTCTGTTACTGGTGATTACATATTGAACATTCTTTAATTGTAATTGCACATTCCATCCCCCAGCCCTGCAGTGAGACCATAAGCTCCTGAGAACAAGGCTTGTATTTTCTGTAGTCCTTGTGTCTCAAGTTTATCTCCAGGCCCAACATAGTTCTTTCACATGGTAGGCAGTTAGGAAGTATTTTGGTGAGGGAAAAAAGTTACAAAGATTTGATAAGTTTGCCCTCTTAGATTTTTGCCAAGTTATTAATAAAAATATTTCCTGGAGATGGTCAAAAAGGGAAATTTATTTTGAAAGTAGATCAGTTGACAAGAAAGTAGACAGTTTTTAACCATATCTTAGTATAAATGTAAGCATGAACACCCAGTCCTAACTTACAAGCACAAAAATTTCTCTCCCTGTTTTTCTAGAGTAAGTTCCAGCTGCAAATGTAACTCATCAGTAGTTAATGTTTAAACAGCCAGAGCTTAGATGCCACTCTCTTCAGAACCAAGGTGATGTGGCATTGTAAATAAATAACATTTCATGCCAAAAGCACACAGTGACCAAAATAATGTAATCTTTGTTTTTACGGACTAGGGTTGTCTGTCATTATTCATAACAGGCCAGTGACGTGCAAAATATTTGGGTATCATGACAAGGAATACTTTAAAAGGGGGAAAAAAGTCCATTGTGACTTAGATTTTTTTCAAGGACTTAATCACAGCTCATAAAATGGATGAAATTTTTTGGGAGGAATTATTTTGAGAAGGGGCGGGGCAGACAGAGAGGGAGAGAGAATCCCAAGCAAACTCCACACTGTCAGTGCAGAGCCTGACACAGGGCTCATACTCATGAACTGTGAGATCATTACCTGAGCCGATATCAAGAGTCGGACGCTTAACCAACTGAGCCACCTAGGCGCCCTGAGACTTTAAATTTCTGAAATAGGAACTTTTGTATTGGCTTGGGAGTGTGATCATTTATTCCTTAAGTATCCAGGTCTTAAATCTTTACCTTGGGTTTTGACCCCATTAATGCCCTGACCATATGATATGATCTGGAAATTCATAATCAGCTCCCTATTCATAGGAAGATAGAATGGTAGCACTGGATGACTGTGAACATGATTTAAAGCTGGAGTTCTTCCTGACCATACTTTCTTTTCCTTCTTTGATCTCTACCACCTTCCCTTCCATTCTATTCTGTTCTCTTGTGGGCAGTCATACCTCACACTCTGTTGGCTAATTGTGGCTTTGCCATCAAGAAATTTCAAGACCTGATTATTTACCATGATGGTTAATATCTCTCATGGAAGTAAAGAGGACCTTGATACTGAAAAAGATGATCTTGATCATTGTCATAGCTATCATTTTTTCTTTTTTTCTTTCATGGTAGAAGCTAAGTTATAAAATACGAAAGGATATTTTGAAAAGAAATGACGATCCATCCTCTTACTACCCAACTCCACTACGTTTCATTTGAATATCTCTTCATATACAGATATGTTTCATGATTAATCTCAGTTACGTGTAACTACATCTTCTTTCATTTAGCATTACAACATTTGTCGTGATGTTGCAGTCTTTATGTTTCTAATCATTGTGTAATAGCTCATCATACTCATAGGCTATAATGTAGGCATCCATTCTGTGTTGTCAGACATTTAGGTAATTTTTATTTGAGGAAATCCTTTCCCCTATTGATTTCTGATATTACAGCTCAACACTTGTATTTGGTCTCCCATTTATCCCCATATGATGGTGATTTTCAAATGTTAAAAGAGCTGTTAAATGGTAGATTAGGTCTATTCCAAATGATTTAAAACGAATTAGCGAAAGAAATTATAGGAAGGATAAATTCTGGCTTTGTGTAACAATTAGAGTAGTATGAAAGTAATCTAAAGTCATCAGTATGGATCTGGATAAATAAATGATGATATATTTGTACTGTAGAATTAGCTATTAAAAAGAAGGTAGAGCCCTATGTACTAATACGGAAAGATGCCCCAGTATATTTCTAAGTGAAAAGTTTTACAAAACAGTATAGCATCATGTTAGTATAGTATAAGAAATACGTATATAATACAGCTATGTCCACGGGAGCATAGAAAATATCTGATTGGATATACAAAAAATTTAATAATGATCACCTTTGAAGAGTATGATTAGAAATGGGAAGTGGTGGCACTCTTAAGTTTTAATTTTTTTTTTAACATTTATTTATTATTGAGAGACAGAGACAGAGCCTGAGCAGGGGAGAGGTAGAGAGAGTGGGAGACCACAGAATCCGAAGCAGGCTCCAGAGCCCAATGTAGGGCTCAAACTCACACACTGCGAGATCATGACCTGAGCTGAAGTGGGACGCTTAACTGACTGGGCCACCCAGGCGCCCCTTAAGTTTTTAAATTAATCCTTTATAATTTTTGAATTTTTTTTTTAATGTTTTATTTCTGAGAGAGAGAGAGAGAGACAGCGTGAGCAGGGGAGAGTCAGAGAGAGAGGGAGACACAGAATCTGAATCAGGCTCCAGGCTGAGCTAGCTGTCAGCACAGAGCCCGATGCGGGGCTCAAACCCACGAACCGTGAGATCATGATCTGAGCTGAAGTCAGACGCTTACCTGATGGAGCCACCACGCGCCCCTAATTTTTGAATTTTTTGCCATGATCATTTATTATCATCATCATCATCATCATTATTATAACAACTAGTTTTTTAAAAGACCCAGCAGTGCGTTTATGGTCTCCCTCCTGCCTCTTCTATCACCAGGCAACCCATTTCTGTCCCCATTTATCCTGGGCCATGTGTAAACAGTTTCAGACCTAAATTCAACAAATGATAATAAAGTGCTACAATGTCCTGTTTCTTTTCTTTCCAAACACCTTCTTGTAGGAAGAAAAACAAATTGTGAACTGGTATAAGCTGTCTTATGCAGTAGGATTTCTCATCTCCTAGATGGAAAGGCAGTTTTCAGGCAGAAGTTGAATGGTTATGCATTCTGGATGTTGCGAGGGAGGTGTGTGCATTGAGTAGAAAGTTAGAATATATGACTTTTTAAAGAACTATTTGAACTCTAAGATTGAATAATTTTTTTTTTTTTTAAACCACATGTTGCTGTACAAGAAACATCCTGGTGCAGATTTTTATGCTTGGTAGCTTCCTTGGTTTCAGAAGACATAAAAATTTTTTTAATTACATTAAAATATAACCCTGGCAAAGTTGATTTCCAATGGCCAAGTGAATCAAAATGGGAACATTTCCTAGTGTTTTCACATAGTGGGATGGCTGGGGGTGGTTGTGTTTTGTGGTTGAACTTATTGAGTCTGAGATTACTGGAGGATTTCCAAGGTTACTACAAAGAAAAACAATATTTTTTAAGTATGAAGCTGCAATGGTATGTAAGGACTCTGAAAAAGTATTATATTCTTCACTATATGAAAATAATTTCTTTAATTTTGTCTTATTTTTGTTTCATTCCTTCTTAAATCACTGTGTTCTGATTTTTCAAAGCACAGAGGGCTTTGGCATTGAGCACAGTTATGCCTTTCTTTTCATATTTAACTTCTATAGATTGTTCTGAACATATAAGAGTAGGAGTCATGGCTTAAAGATCAACTCTGGATTCCCTGGAACTTGCTTGCCCTCCTAGTAGCTTTAGTGTTTGTTTGGTACAATGGGCCGGCTTCACAAGAGAGAACAGCAGTATTTAATCATGATAATTAAAGGCTGCAACCTTTGCAGTCAGCAGGTGAAAGTAACCATCTTGTTTTCTTTTCATTTTTTTAATATTGATGTTACGTTAATTGTGTTATAGTTACTGTGGGTAAATCCCAAACTTGTTTTCCTGTTACGGGGTTGTTTTTAGGTTTCCCTGTGCTCTCAGGGTCCTTTTACTTAGGAGATTATATATCATAAATTTTAAAATTTCCCAGGCCACTAATCCTTTGTCCAGTACAACACTTTTCCTGGTATCCTAACACAAAGGAATAAAACTTGGTAGATGACAGGTTTGAGGCCTAGATAGGCCGAAACCGGAGAGCTAAACAGATACCTAAACATGAGCGAGGGGACAGTATGAGCCTGAAGATTCATAGCTACATATGGACTGGTCATGTGGTAAAGGCCTAGTATATGTTTGCTAAATTAATAAAAGATAAATAAACCAGAGCCAATCATGCAGCTAAAGTGACAGGAAAGAAAGGGAGGGAGAGGGAAGGCATGAGCCAAGGGCAGGAACAAATAAAGAGGATGGGGAAGGGAGGAGTAGGCAAATGGCAAGAAAAGAGGATTCCAGATAGAGAAATGAGAATGCAAATAAATAAAAGAGGGTGGAGACCTTAGACTTTGCCAAAAGGAGCTATAAAGTTGCCATCTATTACTGTCCTCAAAATTAACTATTTCTTAGGAACAGTGGTTTTGAATAATAACTTTGGCCTTTTTAGAGGAAGTACTAGAGTAGGGTATGGTAAATTCTTATCACTTCACTTGACATTTGGAAAGGCGTAACTGTAATAAAGACAGACGCTACAATGGTCTCTGCTTCTGCAGCCTTCTTAATGGTATTGAGAGATCCTGGAGGTAGTGGAGGAACTCCCATTGCTCTGCTTAAACAGTTAATTCCATTTCCACCCAGCAGCCTGCCTGGGAAACATCTTAGGGACTCTGGGAATAAATGTCATGTCTTAGTTGATCTAAGCCTGAGCGGCCATGTCCTGGATTTTCAGCAGCTGTTCTAATCTGCTTATGAGCATTCTGCTTTGGCTGTCTTGTAAAGGAGATGCTAATCCTCAAATTTAAAAAGACAACAAGATACTTACTGCAATTTCACAGTATAACAGAGTCCAGCCAAAATCTTATTGGGCAGAGAAAACAAGTGAATTGAAGTATCCAGTAGGTACTTAATATGGTTATATTTCACTTTTCCCATATTTAAGCACAAGGGAGTTTGGTGACTTACTTACCCAGAGTCCTACAGTAGGCAAACCTGAGCTAGGAATGTTTTTACACAGACTTTTTTCTTGTGTGTATAAATACACATATCCCCAGTAGATTCCTGGGGCCTTCCACCCATTATCCCTTCCCTAATTATAATAGAGTGGTAGAAGATAGTCATACAAATGTTTAATTGAAGCTAAGGCCCAGAATTATCCCTTCCCCCCTGCCACGTGAAAGAGTAGGATTTCCTGTTTCACACAGTGCCCTCAAATTTTATGCTTTAGAAGGCTGCCTTTGTTACTTCCAAAACCTTTTATGGTCTTGGACAATCTAGGTTTTGAAGCATTTCTTTCCAAAGTAAACTAATCACTTATGTTGAATATATATGCTGTGTATACAGCTGAGAAGCTCAGAGCTACCCTATGCAAGCCATTTCACCCATTGAAACCTTTAGGCTGTGAATAAAGACCATGTTCATAGAGCTTATCAGACTTTACAATTTTGAAATTTCTAGGAGAGAATGGTTTTACATGTTACCAAGAAAAGGTAGGAGGTGCTGGTTGGTACCAGAAAAAGAGCTTTGATTCTAGGCAATGGTTAAATTAACAGGAACAACCATGATTCTCCTTCAACAGAAGAAGAAAGCACGTATCTGAAGAAAATCATCAGAAAGAGTGAGATTGACAAAACCTTCCTGTAATGTTGTGAACTTCCTTAGGAGTATATTGTAAACAATCTGGGCAAACAAGAAAATTAAAAATAAGAAAAGCTGCAGAGATGTTGCAAAGATGGGAATTTTACTTAAAATAGAAGTGAATCATGTAACAAGAGTAGTTATGAACAAGTAACGTACCTCAACATTGATGTCCAGTATTTAGGAGCCCTTAAGGAATTTAGAGGAAACTTTTTAGTCTCCAATGTGGTAGAAAGTTTTCATAACAAAAGAAGAAAGGATGAAGTAATGAACTTGGTAAAAGAAAGTGAAATCTGGACCTTTCTTTCCATGTATAAGTTTTTCATAAGTCAGTCTGCTAGAGGTATTGTACTAATATACTAAGGTATACTCTTAATGAGTATAAATGGGCAGCTTTGAAATTACATTTTGAGGACTGTGGAGATTTAGACACTTGCTGTCTTTAATTATAGGCAATGTGAATAAGTAGAGACAGCTAAGAATTGGAGTGAAGAACAAAGTTAGCTCAGTTTTTCCCACTGATTATTTGACTCATAGTTAACCATATCCCTGCTGTGCCTCCATTTCTTTATAGATACATAGGAAAAACTGCTTCTTATAATTTGTATGCCTGCTAGGTTTTAATGAGGTAATGTCTGTAAAGGCCTTGAATTCTTAAGGGAAAAGTACTATATAAACACAAGGCATTTACTGTTTTACATTGAAAACTGAAGATCTAACTTTTTTGTAGAAATGGAAATATCCTATGTACATTTCTCATAGCTTTTTTTTTTTTAATGTTTATTTATTTTGAGAGAGAGCATACAAGCGGGGGAGAGGCAGAGAGAAAAGGAGAAAGAGAATCCCAACCACTGAAAGTGCAGAGCCCAGCATGGGGCTCAACCTCACAAACTCGCAAGATCATGACCTGAGCTGAAATCAGGAGTTGAATGCTTACCTAACTGAGCCACACAGGCCGCCCCATTTCTCATAGCTTTAAAAAAAAAAAAAAAAAAAAAAGGGAAACAAAAAAGAAAAAAAAGATAATAAAATTTTTTTTTTTTTAATGTTTTTTATTTCTTTTTGAGAGTCAGAGAGAGTGCGAGCAGGGGAGGATCAGAGAGAGAGGGAGACACAGAATCCGAACACAGGCTCCAGGCTCTGAGCTAGCTGTCAGCACAGAGCCCAACACGGGGCTCGACCCCACGAACCGTGAGATCATAACCTGAGCTGAAGTTGGACACTTAACCAACTGAGCCACCCAGGCACCCCATGTATCTGACTTTTGATCTCAGCTCAGGTAGTGTTTCTTTCAGAGGAACTAAATATACTAATGTTAGAACACAGTTATACTCACTTAGGCCTCCCTGATGAGAATGAATACTTATACTTGCACAACTCCACAGCCTTTCCTGCCAGTTTGGAGGGGACACTTGGCCAGAGTGATCTTTATAATACCTGGGAAAAGAACCTCAGGGAAAAAAGATCACATTGCCATACCTTTTTTTTGTTCTGTAAAACCAAATTGAAACTATTATGCAAGACCCAGGCAAACTGGTTCAGTTAATGTGTGGTCTTTATATAACTGGATTCATTCATGAATTTGCCAAGGAAGTGGTGTTATTAGTGCCTAACTACTGAAACATCATAAGTCAGGTTTATTAGAGGGTCTATGGACTGTTAGTGAATATCAGTGACCCAAGAAAAGGAAGGATGCATATAACTGAGCTATCTCCTGTTTCCAGTGTAGATGATGAGATTTCTTATGAAGCCAGATAGTGTAAAGGAACAGATAGTAAATACTTTAGACTTTGTGGGCCATCAGTCTCTATGTAACTATTCACCTCTGTTCCTATAGCACAGAAGCAGCCATAAACAGAAAGTAAATGAATGAGTTGTATTCCAATGAAGCTCTATTCGTGGGCACTGGAGTTAGAATTTTATGTAATATTTGTGTATTACAAAACAATGAATCTTTAAAAGTTTCCAAATATTTAAATATATAGAAACCATTCTTAGTTTTTTAACCATATAAAAGTACCTGGGCCAGATTATATGTAACCTCTGGGCTTAGTTTGCTGATTTGTGCTCTAGCATGGCAGTGACCAAACATCTTACTCCTTTTAATCACTGCATTCAATTTGCAGATATAGAAATTATCTCAAAGAACTCTGTGCCACCCTTGAGGCACTGTAATGAGGGGACTTAGAGAGCCCCATCTCTGTCACTCTATGGGTTTTCCATAGTCTAATATGCTGCTGGATTACGAACTATTTAAGGTCAAGAAACCTCTTTTATTCATTAAAGCATTGCTTGCTTATTACTTGATCCAAAGAAAAAACTCAACAAATGTCTGTTAAATTGTTGAAATCCCAGGATATAAGTTCTTTGGGTTTTTTTTTTTAATTTTTAATGTTTTCTATTTATTTCTGAGAGAGAGAGAGACAGTGTGAGCACAGGAGGGTCAGAGAGAGAGGGAGGTACAGAATCTGAAACAGGCTCCAGGCTTTGAGCTAGCTGTCAGCACAGAGCCCGACACGGGGCTTGAACCCATGAACCGTGAGATCATGACCTGAGCTGAAGTCAGACACTTAACTGACTGAGCCACCCAGGCACCCCAGGATATAAGTTCTTGAAACAGTACTTGACTGGCAGTGCAGTCACCAACTTAAGTGGAAGCTTCTTTTCCTTCAAACTCAAGCTCTTCTTCATTTGGTGGTGACAGTAATTATTAACTGTTAAGCACGCAGAATAGAGATATGAATGAATAACTGAAGATATTAAAATGAAGTCTCCCAAATTATTTCTGCAAGGATTTGCTGTACAATCAGAGACATTTATATTCATTAGTACCTACAAACAGTATCCAAGAAGTAGCTCCATGGCAAAAGTTTTCAAATTGAAGCCCATGAAAGGTAGGAATTATGTGTGGTTCTCATCAGTATACTGGCTATAGCATTGCAAGTCTGCAGACCAAAATGGCCCATTAGCAGCTAGAGAATGGTTTGGATACAATCACACTGAACTGCTGGTCATAGCTTATCAACTTTTTGCTTGGCTTCCACTCTCAACAGGTACAGTTCAGAAAAGACAATCTAGATCTCTTAATTCTGCTACCTAAAAAGGAGAGTAATGTTAGAGGATGAATTTGCAATTATCTATGCGGTTTGCCCAAAGGTAAAAAGAAGTTTTTCACTTAAAAAATTATTTTTGTAAATTCTGGAGAAAACGAATATCACTGAAGGTTTAGAAAAATATATAAAAGAAAGATAAAGTTTTGGTCACCACCGTGGTGAGTCTCTGTATTCACAGCTACTATTACTGTGTATATTTCCTTAGTTTTTTTATGTATATACTTTTCTTTAAAATTTTTCTGATTTATAGATAAGTCTGTTTATCAAGTGGAAAGGAATAAATTTCACACAGTGCTGAGTTTCTTTTAGCCTTTTTAAAAATAATTATAATTCCAGGATAGTTAACCTACAGTGTTATATTAGTTTCAAGGGTACAATATAGTGACTCAGCAATTCTATACATTACTCAGTGTTCATCATGATAAGTGTACTCTTAATCCCTTTCACCTGTTTCACCCATCTACCTCCCTAGCCCCAACCTTTCCTCTGGCAACCATCCCTCTGGGTAACCTTCTGTTCTCTAGAGTTAAGAATCTGTTTTTCTGGTTTGTTCCCTTTTTACTTTATTCATTTGTTTTGTTCCTTAAATTCCACATTTGAGTGAAATCATGTGGTATTTGTCTTTCTCTGATTTAATTCATTTAGCTTTATTATTTAATACAGATTTAAGAGATGAGGTACTAAAAGGGTGAGATGAGTTCAACATTAAGTTGAATATTGTGACTGAAAAATAATGGCAGGGTATCTGGTGGGGTCTGTCAGTAGAACATGAGACTCTTGACCTTGGGGTTGTAATTTTGAGCCCCATGTTGGTGTAGAGATTGCTTAATAATAAATTAAAAATTTTTTTTTTTACTTTAGATAGTGCGAGCAGGGGAAGGGAGCAGAGGGAGAGAGAAAATAAAGCAGGCTCCACACTCAGCACAGAGCCTGATGTGGGGCTTGATCCCACAAACCTGGGATCATGACCTGAGCTGAAAACAAGAATTGGCTGCTCAACCAACTCAGCCGCCCAGATGCCCCAAAATTAAAAAAAATAAAAAATAGTTGCAGTACTGAAAATATTGAAAATAGTTCTAAGAAAATAATAAAACATGTTAGAAAATAAATTGGCAAGGGGCTCATCTTTGTGCTAGTTTATTTTATTTCCTATACAGAAGCACTGTCACTATGGGGACTTGGTACCTAATTTTAGGCTATAGGCTTTGGTCAAAATCCTAAGTTATTTCTTAGAACACCATGTTTCAGTCACATGAATCACATATGAGGTTAGGAGCTAAAGATAGCACACAGGTGAAAATCACATACAATCAAAGTTAGCCTTGAAAAATCCATTAAATTGCCTATAGAGTATATAGTCCAACTGGATATGTATATATGATCATGATCAGTAAATATGTATTGTGGACTATGGTTTTATAGTATATACAGTGATACATAGTTTATGTAATAAAGTATACATCTGCAAAATATTTTATGGTAGTTTTTAACTTCTCAAACTTTGGCCAAATGTATATTGTTAAGTTTGAGTAAATAATATTGGTTCTTAGGCCATTCCACATCTACTGTTTCTTCATTTTACTCATTTTTTAAAAAAATTTTTATAGTTTATTTATTTTTGAGACAGAGACAGAGCATGAGTGGGGGAAGGGCAGAGAGAGGGGGAGACACAGAATCCGAAACAGGCTCCAGGGTCTGAGCTGTCAGCACAGAGCCTGATGTGGGGCTCAAACCCACCAACCGTGAGATCTGACCTGAGCCGAAGTCAGATGCTTAACTGACTGAGCCACCCAGGTGCCCCTTCATTTTACTCATTTTTATGAAAGGCTTGATCTAGTAACTATACTAATGGTTTACATCTGTTTTCTACCTGTAAGTTCCCTAAGGAGAGAGTCTGTGTCTTGATTTTTATTTCTTCGCTCCCTAAACCAAGGTGTAATGTCATCTACACACACTCAGTACTCTCATCTACGCACACATAACTGCTCATCTTCCTCCTTTAACTATCATTTCCTACATGTGATCTTAGCCAAAAGGCCGAGAAGCAATTCATTTCTAGACATTATATGTAACGGCTCCTCTTCCTCCTCTTTAACCATCAGAAGGAAGATGGGCAGTTATGTGTGTGTGTTGATCAACACTGTTTTAATTACCATTAACAGAATGTATTCTAATTAGCTTAGATCCAAAAGGAAATTTTACTGGAAGATCACAGGGATGTGTCTTGGAACAGGAAGGAAATACTCTACAGATCTCACTAGGGATTGGTACAAAGCACTTGAAACACTCTAGAAACCAAGACAAACTACTCTCTCTGTCTCTGACTTTCTGTCCAACTCTTCCAGACTCTTAACACTTTATTTGACTCTTCTGCGTAGGGTCATTAAATGTCTTGCCTCGTTGTTTGTTAGCTCTCTTCATTTCTCCACATTACCAGCCTTCTCTGCTTCTCCTTACAAGTGGTAGAACCCTTTCACATAGCGCCTGTTGATTTAAGCGCCAGCAGAGACGGACTGCAGCCCTGTGTCCCAGTTGCAAGTTCCTGGGAAAGAGACTGGCTGACTCAGCTTGGAAAAGCTTTCCAGTGCTGGCCTAGGTACCTTATACAGTGGGTACGGAATCCTATGGAATGCACCATTCCACAGAGAGTAGGTTCTTTAAGAATGTGGCTTAAGAACTGGAAAAAACAGTTGATAGTATGACAAGAGAAGGATGAGTTTACCGACCATATTTTTCTTTCTTTTCATTTAACACTTGCTAAGAATGCAAAACATTTTGCCTTAGGACATTTTAACATCTTGAGATTCTCCAAGTAGAGAGTGTGAAGACAGCAACTGTGTATTGTCCTGGCATAGGGTAATGCATATTCCAAAAAGATCACTGCCTCTTTCGCAGTTAGTTGTGCCTGTGTTTATTGTACTTACCCTACCCTTATTGGAAAAGAGTAATTCTAGGAGGGAAACCTGCTTTGGGCCTTTATTACCAGAGGCAGACCTTATATATACTCTTATACTCTGAGGGGGTCTGGAATGATAAATTGAAGTTTAAAGCCGTATCTGCCAGACTTGAAGACTTGCTTCTTTCAACATAGTGGCTCCTCTCAGCAGGAGCATTTCACTTATTTGAAATAAGTTAACATTAGGACAGTAGCAGAGCCTCCTATTTAAAACAAACAAAAAAGTTAAAGTCCTATCCATTGAGTAAAAGGTGAGAGGGATATTTGAAAATATCTAAGCCTCTGAATATATTTTCCAGAAAGAGTGACCTCATTGCCACTCTTGTTTTCTGAGGGAGCAGAACCTAAATATAAAAGTCTCCTTGAGTTGGTGACTCAGCAGCAAAAACCTGAGATTTGGTATATGGAAAGCATCTTCATGTTACAGTATATGGAATTATCTTTATTCATCTCTGTCTTTATTTTATTTTATTTTTACAAATAGTTTATTGTCAAATTAGTTTCCACATAACACCCAGTGCTCATCCCCACAAGTGCCCTCCTCTATGCCCATCCCCCCCTCCCCCCCACATCCATCAGTCCTCAGTTTTTGTCAGCATTCAAGAGTCTCTCATGGTTTGCCTCTCCCCCTTTCCCCCACCATTTCCCCCCTTCTTCTCCCCCTTGTTCCTCAGTTAAGTTCCTCCTAATTCTCCTATACGTGCAAACATATGATATTTGTCCTTCTCTGCCTGACTTATTTCGCTCAGCATAACACCCTCAAGGTCCATCCATGTTGCTACACATGGCCAGATTTCATTGTTTCTCATTGCCATGTAGTATTCCATGGTATAGATAAACCACATCTTCTTGATCCATTCGTCCGTGGATGGACACTTAGGCTCTTTCCATGTTTTAGCTATTGTTGAGAGTGCTGCT
>NW_024080647.1:5056296-5102687 GCF_003009895.1 Hyaena hyaena
CCCAGCTATTAATTTTACCATTATTATTCTAAAATCTTGTTCAGTTATGCTGCTGATATCTGTTTTGAGTTTATTAGCTGTCATTTCTTCTTGGAGTTTCTTTGGAGGAGAGCTCTTTCGTTTCGTCATTTTAGTTAGCTTTCCGGCTCTTGTTGGTTTTAAAGACCTGTTAATGCTCTCTGTATCTATGAGCGCTGCTATATCCAAGAAGACTCTTTGAGTGTCCAGGGCCTATCCTTTCAGAGAGTGTTTTTTGAATGGTATCTCTTGGTCTCTCTTGTTGGGACCTTGGTTATTTTATTTTCCTATTAGTAGTGATATTTGGGACTCTCAACCTTGTGTACTCTGGCTTGTTTCCTGAGGTAGCCGTTAGAAAGCTTTCTCAGTGAATTCTGCGTCCTTTTTCTCCCAATCTCTCAGGTTTTGTAAGGTTTCCAGTGGCTTCAGATCTTTTCCGTGATGTATGGGCGCGAGTGCAAGTATGGAGCTCCTTACTTCTCTGCCATTTTGCCCACTCCCTCCTGGAATTATCTTTAGACAAGGAAATGTGTGGTGTGGTCTTCATTCTTTCCTTTAAAAGTGTGTATGTGGCTGAGTGTGTGTTCTCAAATCTATGCACATTGTCTAGAAAACATTTTAAAAGGACATTTAAATACTTTCATTGATGTTACGGTATTAAGTCCAATCTGTGGCTAATGCTAAATTTTATGAAAAAAAAATAGAAAGGGTCGTTTTCACATACTGGCCTTGGAAGCATGTATTTCACATACTTAGTACAAATAATTGCTAATCTTTAATGGGGCTGATTTAGTAGTGATATTTCTATGAATGTCTGTTCATTCTTCTGAAGATCATAACCTAAATCTGTATTAACTAGCCTCACTAGTTAGCCGAACAAAGAAAACTGATTTTCCTGAAGCCCAGCATTTGGTACACTTCTGGACTAGGATAAATTCTATAGTTGTGTATCCTTTGTGTGTGTTTTTCATAGTTTAGAGAATTGAGACATTTCTCATATTATGGCTAACAGTGTGCTCTGTGGAATAGTGAAATAAAAGCAGAAAAGTTTATATGTACTGCTGTAAGAGACTTTCTTATCTGTTAGAGTCAAACCCCATGTGGCCCTTCTTTGCCTCTTAAAACTCTCAAATAACTCTAAGTCACATGAAGCATATTGAGTGATTACCTTTAATTACGTACACAAAATTTGTCCCACTCCCTCCTGGTCGTGGGGGGGTGGGAGGAGATTCTATTTTAAACATTTTACTGGTGAAGACTTGTTGTGCCAGTAATCTCTTTAATTGCAAACAGAATGCTATGAGTTTATTACAGAAATTGGACTGCATACACCTCACAGTAACACAAAGTACTAAACACCTTTTGATGCGTTGTTTTGCAAAGTGTAGAACTGCTAGAGATACTTGTTCAGTCTGAAGACAGAATTTGTTACTTGGATTTTGTCTTTTTTTTTTTTTTTTTTTTTTTTTTTTTTNTTTATTTCTACGGGGGAGAGAGAGAGAGACAGCATGAGCAAGGGAGGGTCAGAGAGAGACGGAGATACAGACTCTGAAACAGGCTCCAGCCTCTGAGCTGGCAGTCAGCACAGAGCCCGACGTGGGGCTCGAACCCACAAACCGCGAGATCATGACCTAAGCGAAAGTCGGACGTCTAACCGACTAAGCCACCCAGGCGCCCCGGATTTTGTCATCTTTTAATGAACTGCATGAAAAAATAGAAGGCAGGTTTCCAAAAATAGACCCAAGTAACTTATATGTAAGTGGAATGAGCTGGAGAATTGTGATTAGTTGCAGAAAACTGGTATAGTGCTTATACGGGTAAAAAGTTAGGGAAAAGTTGATCAGTCGGTAGGAGCTTGCTTATAAATCAACCCAGAACCTGAAGCTTCTGATGCTGTTTTCTCCTTCAGTTCTAGCTAATACTTTTCTTTTCTGTTTTTATGCACACCTCTTTTACTGTGTACCTGCACGTTTCTCTTCCTTCAGTATCCTCATACCCATTCTTCACTCATTAAGAATGGCTTAGTGATTGCCAACAGGGAATGCATTTTTAAGAAAGGCACAGGCAGGAGAAGTTTCAGCCCAAGCTAAGGGCTAGAGTAAGTTCAGTGACCGTCAGAGTACCGTCCATAGCCCTCAGGGACCATCCCCTCCTAATTCACAACTTGTCAAGGTTAACCTTCAAGAAAGAAAGTAACATTTCACAACATCCTTAAAGCTGTGGAGTACTATGGAATGAAAGAGATGAATCACTGTAGTGAATTATTCCTTTGAGTTACAAGAAGGTGGAAGCATGTATCTACTGTCTTGTGTTAAAACTTAACAAATTCTAGGGACACCTAGGTGGCTCAGTCGGTTAAGCTTCTGACCTGGGCTCAGGTCACAATTTCACAATTCATGAGTTTGAGCCCTGCATTGGGCTCTGAGCTGTCAGCATAGAGCCCAGAGCCTTCTTTGGATTCTGTGTCTCCCTCTCTCTCTGCCTCTCCCCCGCTCGCTCACTCGTGCATGCTCTCTCTCTCTCTCTCTCTCCCTCTCTCTCTTTCAACAATAAATAAACATTAAAAACAATTTTTTTATCTTAAATTCCTTTCCAGTGTCTGTCAGTGTCATTGGTGAAAGACAATATTTTCTTTAAGTTCCAGTAATAGACTACAAAAGACAGATAAGTCCCTGTACCTCCTTTCAAAATAGTAATCAAATTGCCAACTAAGCCCGTTAGTATTTGTAGAATATAACTCACCTATAAAGCATGCTTAAGACAAAGACCAACGCAAAAAAATTTTTAACATTTGTGACCACTTGTATTGTCATCTTCTTTGAACAACTTGTAAGCAAGTAATTCCTGTTCCTCCCATTTAAAAGAAGTTTGTCAGCTCCCTACTTTTATGCTTTCAACAGTCTGACACAATTTTAACTTTTCCCTATATTTTCTCTTTCTTTATACTTCATATTGCTTTGATTTATCATTACTTACCAGCCTATAGCAGTCTCGTGCTAATAATTACTATAGTCATAATGCAGTGAGATGAAGCTGAGCGTCAGCTGTGTCCAGAGCACTATACTGAGTGATTTGAGGTCCACAGATTTATGAGTTGTATAGTCTCTGTCCTTCAAGAGACTAGAGGAAAAGGAAATGTTATGTTTATTGAGCTTCCAGCATGTTTATCAAGAGATATTATTGTGTTTCTGTCAAGGAGCTCACTAATGTATGTGAATAACTATAATGCAAACAAAAACAGTGGAATGTTAGGTGTTTTTTTTTAAGGTACCACAGATAAAATGATACAGAAGTTCTGAAGGGAGAAATGGCTACTAATTATGGGAAACATGGAAGGCTTTATAGAGAGGGTGGTAGCTAGGGGCTGCACTTTCAAAGAGGTATGATTTACTTGGACATGTTCAAATAGAAGAGTAAGGAAGGGCTTCCAAGTACAAAATAAGCTAAAGCCCAGAGGCAGCTATATATCTGTTCGTGCATTTATTAAAGAATTATTCATTGAGCATCCCACTTGGGATAAGTACTGTTCTAAGCTAAGCCCTGGGGATATAGTGGTGAACAAGAGTAGGCACTGCCCTTAACTATTTTCCAAAAGGGAGACAACTCGAACAGAAATAGCTATTCTGAAAAGTTGAGAGGAAAGAGAGAGTTGTAGGCTGGAGAAGTGGAGAAGGCTCCTTGGTTGGGGTGATGCAGATTTCTAAGTACAGAACCTCTTTTCTGCACCATTTCTTTTGTGCATAAACCAGCCTCATTTCTCTTTCTCAAAACTCCTTATAGAGCTGAGCCACTAGCCACATGTGCCTATGGAGCACCTGAATTAACACCTATACCTAACCCGAATATGCCGGAAGTATAAAATACACACTGAATCTCAAAGATTTAGTCCCCCTTTCCCCCATCAATAATGTAAAATATTACAGTAATTTTTAAGTTGATTATATGTTGAAGCTTTGATATTTTAGATGTAAGTTAAATAAAATATATTATTAAACTTAATTCCACCTAATTCTTTTTTCTATCTATTTAAAAGTGTGGCTTATAGAAAATTTAAAAAGAAATTCATGGTTTGCATTCATGGCTTGCATTGTATTTCTTTTCATGCTGCTATAATGCAATGGTGTGTTCCTAGTGTACACTTAAAATACTTTCTGTGAAACTATTAAAGATGTACTAAGGCAATATGGGTGTATAATACTCACAAAAAATTCTTATTTTTCCTCTTTATTCCTATGATCTTTTTATTTACTCAGCTATCTCTGCCTTTTCAACTTTATTAATGACCTCTGCCATAATTTTTAGGAACATTTGTTAAACCAGCTGGTGGTTCACAATTAAAAGGAAAAAACTCTGGGGACACATGGGTGTCTTAGTCAGTTGAACATCTGACTTCGGCTCAGGTCACAATCTCACGGTCTGAGTTTGAGCCCTGCATCAGGCTCTTTGCTGACAGCTCAGAGCCTGGAGCCTGCTTCGGATTCTGTGTCTCTTTCTCTGGCCCTTACCCATGCATACTCTGTGTCTCTGTCTCTCTCTCTCAAAAGTAAATAAACATTTAAAAAAAGAAAGAAAAGAACTCTGGGAGAGAGCAAATTAGTCTTAGTTTTTTTCTCATTTCAGAGAGCTTTTGCCTCTTTGCTTTTAGCTACCTATACGCTCCCTCAGTCTGCAGGATTCATTCTCTCCACCCCAGCCTAATCAGCTTTTAACCATCAAGATTCAGCCTGTGGCCCCTGCTCTGTGAAACCTTTTCTATCCCATTCAGTCAAGGTTAGATGCCCCTCTTTACTGTTCCCATAGCCTTCTCTTCTCACATATGATGTTTGATGACTGCACAGCCTGACCACCAGACTCTGACCTTAATTGAATTTGAAACTGGAAGCAGGAACTTTATAGCACTTATTCCTCAGACTAGCTGAAAATCAGCAAGATAAATGAGTTCACTTTGCTTCCTTGCAAGTCTTCATGCCTCCTCAGTGACCAGAGTTATATGGTCATCTTCAATGATCTATCAGGTCACATCTGTTCTTAGTGGAGAGATATTTGGGTGAAGGCTCAAATGAGAAAAGAATGGCAGGCTGTAGCATCTGTTCCATTGACTGGTGGTTCTGTGGCAAGCCACTTAACCTCTGTGCTTCCATTCAGAAAGTGAGGGTAACACTTGGTCCTTTACTCTCCCAAGGCTATTTTGATATTGAGGAATGGTATTACAATATTAAGAGAGTTCAGTGGTAGGTGGCACTCTGCTTCTGTGCTATGATTAGACTGTGTGCCTTAGTGTTTTCTTTTTTTAAATCCAAGAACTTTTAGGAACAGTTTGTTAAATGGGCCCAAAGTTAATGAAAACAAATGCTTATCTGTTTTTTTATACTTTCTGTGTTATTCTAAGTGTATGCCAAGCTGCCTTCTGAATTCATAAATGATGTGTTTAATTTGTTAATAGGCTTCTTTTGTTTTTAAAAAAAATTTTAACGTTTTACTTATTTCTTAGAGAGAGAGAGAGAGAGAGAGAGGGCGTGAGCAGAGGAGGGTCAGAGAGAGAGGGAGATACAGAATCTGAAACAGGCTCCAGGCTCTGAGCTGACTGTCAGCACAGAGCCCGACACGGGGCTCAAACCCACGAATGTGAGATCATGACCTGAGCCGAAGTTAGACACTTAACCGACTGAGCCACCCAGGGGCCCCTGCACTTATGCACTCTTAATCTATTCTTACCTGGGCTTTTATAAGGGAAATATTATGCTTCCTTTATTACTTGAGTTCATAGTGTGTCAACATCATTAGTATCTTGTCCATTAGGTTCATATATAGGCCATGTGTTATTGAATCTTTACAAAACTGATTAATCTCCTTTCTAAGTAATGTGACCTGTTAGAACTTACTGCCACTCTAGATGTCTATGAACTTAGAGCACAGATGGGTAGAGGCAGTAGAGTAAAAGAGCCTGAGACTTAGAGGCAGAAGTTGGGGATTCAGGTCTTGGCTGTACCACTCATTACATGACCTGAGCAAGTCCCTTCAGATCAATTACCTTACTTATAAAATGGGAATAGGTAATACCTATATGTACTAATTGTTAGGATTAAATGGGAGAACTTATATAAAAATACTTCATAAACTATAAAGCAGTTTATGGCCAATAGACTTTTGTGATAGGGGTATGCTTTGAGGGAAATTTTCTAATGGTAGCATGGAACAAATAATGGGGTAGGAAAGTCTCTTGACTTTGAAATATCAATAAAAAGCTTAGGGTTGCCTTCAGACACGTTGTGGCTAAATATAAGAGAGAAGATAACCTGGAGCTGGAGCTTTGGGAATAATAGATCAAGACGGGTTCTGAAAGCATTTTCAAATTCTCCACGGGCCTACATTCTTAAGTAATATGACTTATATTGAAAGTAGGCCCAGGACTAGAGACACAGCAGGGACCAACGAAGATTTAGACCTCTGGCAATTTGGTAATATATAATGAAATGTTAAATACACATGCCCCTTGACTCAGCATTTTCTCTTAAGGGATTTTACCCTCAAGATACATTTGCAGTCATGTCCACAAATGTAGGCACAAGGATTTTTGCTATATTATATGCATATTTTTGTAGCCTCTTTCATTTTAGATGATAGAGTTCAAGCTTGCTTGGGAGGGCAAGGAGAGGGGAAGAATTTCTTGGCTCACAGAACTGGTAAGTCTAGCAATATTCTCACTGCAGGCCAGCCAGATCCAAGACCAACATTGTCCTTGGTCCTCAGGTTATGTGACATAATTATCTGTCTCTGTTTCTCTCAGCTCTGCTTTTTCTGTGTTTGAGTTTCAGATAGGTAGTGTCCCTATTTTAATGTGATAGTCTCCGGTAGCTTCAGGCTAATAAACTCCTTCCAGCTTAGCAGTGAGGGAGGGAGTATGGAGGAATTGTTCTCTCTTCTCTATAGTTCCACAGAAGTACTAGAGTTGACTCTCATTGTACTGATATGAGTCAAACATGCATTCTTTTTTTTTTTAATGTTTATTTATTTTTGAGAGAGAAAGAGACAGTGCAGGGGGCAACGAGAGAGGGAGACACAGAATCCCAAGTAGGCTCCAGGCTGTGAGCTGTCAGCACAGAGCCCACCATGGGGGCTCGAACTCACAAACTGTGAGATCATTACCTGAGCCAAAGTCAGAAGCTTAACTGACTGAGTGACCCAAGTGCCCACAAGTACACATCCTTGACCCATTTCCCCCTGGCAGGGGAATAGAATACTCCGAATAACCTGGCTTGAGTCATATCCTTCGGAAAGGACTTGACCCTGCTTTAACCACATGAAGTAACATCAAGGAAATGGTGCTTTCCTACTGGAAGAGAAAAATGTTGTTATTAGAGGAAGAGGATACAGGCCAGGCAAAAGCAATAACTGTTCTCTATAGTATCTATTTCTGATAACAAGTAATATACAACCAAAAAGTCCATCTACAGGAAAACTTAAGCAAATATGCTATATCATAGGGTAGGATACTCTGTAGCTATTTAGATAAATGAGGTATATCCATTAGATGACAAGAAAATTGTCTACTATATAAAATTAAATTAAAAATGAAGTTGCAGAAAAGTATTAATTATGTATATGTGTCTGATCTGTTATGGATATGAATACTTTTTCTTCCTATATTTCTGTACTGCTTTTGTTTTGCTATTGTATTTGACTGTTTAAATGTGTATATATTCACTTTTATAATTTCTAAAAGTAATGCCCCAAGTGGCCCTTATCTGGACTGGTGACTGGAATTGACAAAGGTCAAGAACTGCAGAGAGATGGACATATGATAGGAAAGCTGGAAAGATAGTATTCATGGAGGTGATATAAAAATAATGGGAGCCCAGGGGATGAATAGGACAGATGAAGCTGCTTGTGTAATACAGCAGGGGATTTATATCCTAGAACAGTGACAGAGAATTGCTAAAAAAAAAAAAAAAACCTAAATGTTAACCAAAAAGGCATGTGGTTTGAAAGAGAGAGTATAGGAAATACAGAAAATAACTTGGGTAACCACGTGAATGAAAGGGAAGAAGAACAGAGGTAGAGAATATAGGTAGCTTAATGGAAGAAGAGAGTGGTGAATTGGAGAGTGGAGAGATCTGGTTGTGTTACTTGGGCACCCTTGTATGTAGGATGATCACACAGCATCTCTTAGGGTGTCTTATCTCATATATAAAATGGAATGTATTAGTATTTCCCTGTTTTCTTCACAGGACAACTATGAGGTTCAAGTGAAATGGAAAAGGGCTACCTCTGTATAGAAAAGACCATGTAATTCCAGGTTAGCCAGGAGCAAAGTCAAGAATTTGTGCCTATATAAGTGGAGTGGGAGCAGAAAAGGGTAGGAAGATGTCATCAGACTATCTTTGCACATTAGACGGCTCAGATGACTAATTTTTTTGGTCATTTAATCTATTTGGATGGGCAGGTGCTTTTGGGAGAGAGGGGAAGAAATTTACATTTGTTTGTGTGTAGCTTTTGGTACTGTTAACTAAAGTGAATAGTTCACATAGTTCACCTGCATGTGGGAACAGCAAGGTAAAACTACAGATGACTGTGTACAACCATCATGGAAGAACAGACAGAAGAAAGTCACTGTAGAAATATTACAACTCTGAATTATGTGGAATCTTCATAGTGGTGACTTGCCCAACAGAACTTTTTTTTAAATATTCCTAGGAAATTCAAACAGGAACTAATCAGAAGTATTTACTATGTTAGCATGTTCTGCACATTTAAAATCTGACTAAGCTGTTTTGCTTTATATATGTGTGTTTTAGCATTTTGAAGTAGGTATTGTGCATTCCAAATAGAAAATTCATTGACATTTCGTTGAATTATTATTTATTTATTTAGTACTTATCCTGACCTTCTCTACCATGTGCTTAGGCCCATGGTAGGCACTGATACACAAACATAATTAACACATAATAGTCACTGCCTTCAGTCTTCTGTTAGTAAGGCAGACAGACACATGGACAAAGAAAGTATAATAAGAGTGGGGTAGGGTTGTCAAGGAGTTCACTGTTCTTTAAGTGACCTCATTTTTTTATTTAATTCCTTTTAAGTGCTTGCTAGAACTTTCTTGACTTTTTAGTTATTGTTGTTCAGGTATGTATTAAGAATTGTGTATCTCTTGGGGCTCCTGGGTGGCTCAGTCAGTTGGGTGTCTAGCTTCGGCTCAAGTCATGATCTCATGGTTCGTGGGTTTGAGCCCCACATCGGACTCTGTACTGACAGCTCAGATTCTGTGTCTTCCCTTCTCTCTGCCCCTGCCTTGCTTGCACTCTCTCTCTCTCCTCTCTCTCTCTCTTCTCTCTCTCAAATAAATAAACTTCAAAAAAAAAAAAAAGTGTGTATCTCCTTTCAGCTTTTGAAACTGAATACATATTCTTTCTCTATAACTTAAGCACAGGAATTGTGAATGCATGCAGTACTAAAGAGAGCAGAGATTTTTCGGAGACTGGGTTTTTATCCTGTAAATTTAAAAAAATTTTTTTTTAATGTTTATTTACTTATTTTTGAGAGAGAGCACGGCAGCAGAGGAGAGGCAAAGAGAGACACAGAGTCTAAAGCAAGCACCATGTACCAAGCTGTCAACATAGAGCCTAACGTGGGGCTTCAACCCACGAACTGTGGGATCCTGACCGGAGCTGAAGTTGAATGCTTAAACAACTGAGCCACCCAGGCACCCCCTCCCATAAATTTTTACCAGTTCTGAGCTGAGTTAGTCTTTTTGGAAAAAGAAGAGATCTTCTACCCCCACCCAACACATTTTTAAATGGTTTTTATTTTAGATACTAATACAGAAGAAATCTTTTCTCCTACCTTGGACTTTCTTTCCTGGCTCCTTTGGATAAATAAAACTTTGTGCTTTGTGGCCAAAGGCCTTGGTAACCATGTGTGCATGGTAGAAAAACTATAAAAGTTAAATTTTTGTGACTCAGAAACCTGAGATTATTCATCTGCTCCTGCCTTTGCTCACCTTCTCTTCCCCCACCATACAAATTTGAGCTGATGTTAGCAGCATATGTCCAGCAGTATTCAAGTTCCCAAGAGGCCTGTGAACAAGATGACGGTAAAACATTTTTCATTATAGGACAAAGTAATCCTG
The DNA here is from genome assembly GCF_003009895.1 of Hyaena hyaena. NCBI lineage: Eukaryota > Metazoa > Chordata > Mammalia > Carnivora > Hyaenidae > Hyaena > Hyaena hyaena. The sequence goes on from NW_024080647.1 coordinate 5,066,444, forward strand.
CCTTAATTCTGAGTCTAGCTGGGGTTTTGGGGTTTTACTGTTGTTTTTTTTAAGCCAGCATTTTGAGTAGATTTCATACGTCAGCTGGTTCGTACTGTAGAGAGGCATTTTTCAGAGTCAGAGAAATGAAATAAAAGAAACACCTGTATTGTTTCATATCTTTGTAATTCATTGCTTTTATAGAGTCATTTTCTCAGTTTTAAAGGCTTTGCTTTTATTTTCCCCTTTCACTTCTAACTATGGCATATCATCCTGTTTATCTGCCTGTTCTTTCTGCTTTCTTGTTAAGTGGAGTTGTTTAATATTATCATTAATCCTGATGATAATTCCCCATATGAACAGTAATTCTCTATATGAACAGTAATTCCCTGACAACTCATAGACCCTAAGGAACATTGAGTAGTTGTGCTAGAAGGCACTACCATGGGACAGTTAAGTTTTGAAGAAGAGCTGTCTTATTTCCTTAAAAATTAAAAAATCAAACTGTATAAACAAAACAAAAGAAAGGAATTGCCAAAGTCATTATGTCCTTAAAGGTTTTCTCCAGCCCTGACTTCAGAAGACAGTCATAACCAACGTATACTTATTTTTTATAGAAATATTAAGGTGTTATTTTTTACATCCAGATATTAATGTAGGTATGGGATTTATTTGAACTTGCTTCACAGCTGGGTAATTTAGTTTTTCAAAGAGAATGAAAGGCTAATTATTAGGCAATAATGTGATCAAATTACCAAAAGCTTCAGGGTGGTTCTATTTCAGTTCTCAGCCTGAGGTGCATTTAAAAATATCTCTACTTAGAGTAGTTACTGTTCACAATGTTTTATGGAATCTTTTTAGGTAACAGCTTGGATGACACAGAAGCCATTATCCTTGATTTGGTATGTTTAACTCAAGTTAAATTTATAACAGACTGAAAATTACCTGTAGTGTACACTTCCTGTTCTGTATCACTTGATGTACGTGTGAGCCTTATGTCCGGCAGGATTTGTAAGAATATGTTATTGATGGATGGGAAAGCTGTTTCATAGTACCCTGCGAAAATATGCAAGATAACATGTGCAGGGTTTATATAACCTTGCAGTTTTGGTTTATAAGAGATGTAACCTGGGGAGGGGTCACCTGGGAGGCTCAGTCAGTTTAGCATCCACCTTCAACTCAAGTCATAATCTCACGGTTTGTGAATTTGAGCCCCACATGGGGCCTTCTGCCGTCAGCATCAGCGCAGAGCCTACTTCAGATCCTCTGTCCACCTCCCCCTCTGCCCCTCCCCACTTGTGCTCGCACGCTCTCAAAAATGAATAAACATTTTTAAAAAGAGAGAGAGAGATGGAACCTGTGACTAAAGGACATATAGTAAAATCCATTAGAAATTTTTCAGAAGAGATTTCAGGATTTACTTCTTTAATTCCTGGGCTTTTGTATAGTTCACCAATTTAGGAGGGAGATCTTATTCGTGATTTATTTCCAGAGCAGATGAGAAGTTATAAAACTACCTTAGTTTCTGAATACCATGGATCAAAAAATTCAATGCATATCTGCCTTGCCCACCTCTCTCACTTCATTTCCTGTAACCTCGTAATTACTTTTAGTAAGTACCATGTTTACCACATGTGTGGTAAGGCTCTGTTCTCATCCCCTGTCTTATTAAAGGATTTTGTAGCATAATGTTGATTGATTAAAAATTTTGTAAGCAGTGGATTCGAGATGGCTCTGCAGAAGAGTGAAATAGAATACATAGGATTTATTATTTAAATGCAGCCCAGGAGGGGCGCCTGGGTGGCTCAGTTGGTGAGCATCTAACTCTAGATTTCATTTCACGTTATGATCCCAGGGTTGTGGAATCGAGCCCCATGTCAGGCTCCATGCTGAGCATGGAACCTGCTTAAGATTCTGTCCCTCTCCCTCAGCGTCTCTCTGGCTTACACTCTCTCTAATATAATTACACACACACACACACACACACACACACATAACTTAAATATAAATTATATTAAATATACACTCTCAATATAATTATATTTATATAGTTAACAAATATAAAATATATATTTAATTTTAATATAATTATGTATATTTATTTATTTAAATGAAGCCCAGGATAAGTAATTTCTGTGTGCTAATCTCTGACCAAAGAGACAGACTTTCATAATGGGCTTATATCTGTGTCTTATACCACCAGCTTTGACCACTTAATGGGCAATCATGTGAAAAACTAGGAACAGAGTGGAACTTAGGTGGGCATCTTTCTGTACAGATAGTTCTAATTTTTTTTTAATGTTTTATTTATTTCTGCGAGAGAAGGAGAGACAGCATGAGCAGGGGAGGGTCAAAGAGAGGGAGACACAGAATCAAAAACAGGCTCCAGGCTCTGAGCTGGCTGTCAGCACAGAGCCCGACGTGGGGCTCAAACCCACGAACCGCAAGATCATGACCTGAGCCAAAGTTGTGCACTTAACCAACTGAGCCACCCAGGCGCCCCTGTACAGATAGTTCTAATAAATTATGGCTACATCTCCCAAAGAGACTTTTCTATTTGGCACATATATTTCCTGTAATACCTAACAAAGTAAACAGGCAAGTCTTCTAAATAGCCTTAAAATGATTCCAGTCAAAAGATACTGAGTCCAGATGTTCTGATGTGAAAGAACTTCTGAAAGAGACTGTTTTCTAAGTCCTCATAATATATTGATCATAAAACATAGCAATGCTTTTTATTTCTACCTTCTAGATACACAGTTTTCCATCTGAGGTAGCACTTCAGAATCATGTGTGGAACTTTGCTTACATTTGCTACCAGAAGTTCTGATTTAGTAGTTTTGAAGTGAAGTCATTGCATCTGTTTTTGAACACTTTGGTGCTGTTTCTAATAGACACACTTCCGGTTGACTACCACTCCCAACTTACTTTGTAATTTGAACGACACATATTCTGTTATAACATGAAGACACAGCGTTCATTCGTATGGGTTCTGTGGCTTTACAAAGAGGAACCTAGGAGGTAGCTAGAAGGAAATCCTAGCTATTGTCAGAGTTTTGGTTTTAAGAGGAAACCAGTCCAAACCTCTCCTCTTTACAGATGAAAAAGCAGACAGACATGAGGGAATTTTCAGGGTAGATAGCAGAACCAAATACTTTTGAAGGCTCACTTGAGCCTTTTTTCTAGTAGCATCTTGGACCTAGTCCATCTTTGAGAAAAACTTCAAAGCTACTTAGTAATCTAAAAGTTGTCCTGAGCATTCGAAGCCTGACCCCAAGATATGGGCATTTCATACAAGGAGCAATAATGCAGCCAGCAGGAATGCCTCACATCTTGGAAGGCACTAGGGTGGAGTTATGAATAATAGAACTCGTAGTTACAAATTACAGACATCACCCAGAATGCTTTTGTGACTTCCTCGTGAACATGGAAATTTCTAACAAGAGATGCCTAGATTTATTACTAAAGATTGTCAAGAACAAGATGATCATTTGTCTCATCTAAACTGATCTTTAAGTATCAGAAGCAAGTATAGGAAATTATGTCAGTATTATATTTCTAAGCAGATCTGACTTTTATAGCTTGTACTTCAGAAGGAGGATATTGTGCCCAGATTTGCAATTTATCCAACTAAAAGAATAATATGTTCATTAATTAGGATTAGATTTGGCTATGAAAAAAGGTCTAAATAACAGTTCAGTCAATATACAGATTGATTTTTCTTTTGGATTAAAAAAAGGCAGGAATGTCTAACATTGGTTACTTCACAGCTATCAGGGACTCATGTTTGTTGTTTTTTTCTTTTTTGTTCTGTTCATTCTTGCCACTATTTGATATCCACAAAGTGTCTGATGATTCTAAATGGCTTCTGGAGCTTAAGCCATCTTGAAAGGGGAGCATACCTCCAACTTGAGTCAGCTCTCATGAAAGAGCTTTTCTAGAACCATCTCATCCGGCAATTTCTGCTTCTGTCTCACTGGTCATAGCTGTTATCAAGGGAGGCTGGAAAGTTACAAGCGGGGAGGTTGCTATTCGCAGTAATCAGAAGATTTGTTATGAAGTAAGAAGAGAATGGATACTAGACAGGCAACTAACAGATCTGCCACGAGCTGTTTTGAAGAATATACTAATTTTTTAAAAGAATATAATATTTATATGAGGAAAATCAAATTTTAGTGACATCAAAAACTATTACATAGCATATAAATTTGAAAGATCCCCAAACTACCATCTACCATATGTCTGATTAGTAAAAGCAATAACTCTCTACGATCGTGTTCTGCTTTGGATTTTTCAGCAGAACTCATTGGGAACAGCTGTTAGGTTTTGTGTATTTTAAATATACCGAAGAATGAGTTCAGAACAACAGGGGGATAAAAGGCACTTCACATTAAATCTTATTTCCTTTTGGAGATAGAATCAAAACAAGCACAAGGAAAATTCAGTGGCTATTTATGGAGCTGACAGCAGCAGAGTATGCTATAGTAGATGATACAAGCTGGGGATGAGCATACTAAAACACTCAAGCTTCTTAGTACCTAGATGGAACAAGATAGATTCTGGCAGCACGTGAAATAGTAAAACACTTATCATGGCAACAAGCACACCAACTCCAGATAGACAAGATTTATCCTGGGGACAAGGTTGGGCATCTTGGGTGAAAGGTTTAAGTAGTAGATATTGTCTTAGTCCATTTGGGCTGCTATAACAAAATACCAATAGACTGAATGGCTTATAAAGTCAGAAGTTTATTTTGCACAGTTTCAGAGACTGGAAGTCCAGGATCAGGGTGCCATCATGGTCAGGTTTTGGCGGAGACCCTCTTCAGACTTTTTGCTGTGTCCTCACATGGTGGAAGGAGCTAGGGAGCTCTCTACAGTCTCTCTCTCTCTTTTTTTTCTTTTTTTCAATTTTTTAATGTTTGTTTATTTTTGAGAGAGACAGAGTGCGAATGGGGGAGGGGCAGAGGGAAAGAGGGAGACACAGAATCCAAAGCAGGCTCCAGGCTCTGAGCTGTCAGCACAGAGCCCGACCCGGAGCTTGAACCCACGAACTGTGAGATCATGACCTGAGCTGAAGTCGGATGCTTAACCAACTGAGCCACCCAGGCACCCCTCTACAGTCTCTTATAAGAGCACTAATGTCATTCATGACGGTTCTGCCCTCATGATATAATCACTTCCCAAAGGCCCACCTCTTAAAACCTTCACATTGGGCATTAGGTTTTCAACATATGAATTTAAGGATGAGGGGGAGACACAAACATTTAGATTATAGCAGATAGAATCACCTCTACTTATATCCTACCTATACATATAAAAAGAATAGGGAGAAGGAGAGATTTTGTTGTCTAAAGAACTTGTAGGGGCACCTGGATGGCTCAGTCAGTTAAGCGTACGACCCTTGATTTCTGCTCAGGTCATGATCTCTGCTCAGATAATGATCTTGCAGTTTGTGAGTTCGAGCTCTGCATCGGGCTCTGTGCTGATGGCACGGAGTCTGCCTAGGATTCTGTCTCTCCTCCTTTCTGCCCCTCCACTGCTTCTGCGCTCTGGCACTCTCTCCCTCTCTCTCTCAAAATAAATAAATAAACTTTAAAAAAAACCTTGTAGGCAGAAGCAAGTAGTAATCTGTAGCATATATAGCTGCAGAACATGGTGTATATAAATGTGTAAGATGGAAGTGCTTCTGCTCTATGAGACCAGATTTTTTTTAAATGCTCTCTAGTCTCAGTCATATCCACTGTTCACATGGTGCCATTTAACACATATTTACTGAATGCCTCATATTTACAATACACTCTAAGGGAGAAATTTGTTTACAAGTTTTTTCTCACAAGGTGAGAAAGTCTAGATTTTGGCATCTTAGAGCTATGAATTTCAAATCTAGGGAAAGCCCAGCCTTGTGTTTTATTTTTCCTTTTCCTTTCAAAATTACTTACCAGTAACCAAATGCTGTCTGTTGACTTTGCCCCAGCTGATAGAAAACAGGAAACTACAGAGACTCCCTGTGAGAAGAGGGCCAGGCTGCACCCTCTGTGACCTCAGCCCTTCAGTCAGAGTTCTCCTTGGGGCAGCAGTTGCAAACAGCCCTATGTGGCTTTGGCAGTTAGCCTAGGGAGCTCAGCTGAAACCAGTTAATGCAACAAGGCCTGTTAGGCTGGCCTTTGAGCTCAGTGAGCTGTCTTTTGAACCTTCTAGGATAGTGCACATTTGGGTCTCCTTGGGGGAGAATAGTTTATGCTCTGATCCAGTAAATAGATCAGGGACCATTCTTTGTCTTCCATAGCAGTAGAAATACTTTTGTCACTGTGGTATCAAACAGGTGCTTGTTTGAGGCGATTAGGTGATGACTCACCTTTCCTATGCATTATTCCCTTTGAAGCTGCTGTGCTCAGTTTAGGTTCTCCAGGAGGGACTATGAGAGAAAATGGTAATCTCAGAAATTGTACTTCCTTTATAGCTACTCAGTGCTGATGCAGCTATCTTGTATTTTGGGTTTTGTGTCCCCCACTCTACACCCCATTTCTCCTCTGCTTGCAGGTGAAGGTCTTCCACAGGTGTATTACTTTGGACCATGTGGGAAATACAATGCCATGGTGCTGGAGCTCCTTGGCCCTAGCTTGGAGGACTTGTTTGACCTCTGTGACCGAACTTTTACTTTGAAGACTGTGTTAATGATAGCCATCCAGTTGGTAAGTTGGCATTGCTATTCTGCAAAAAGATAGGTGGGTCCCCCAGCTGCATCCTTGAGTCCCCTTTGGTGCTCTCCCAGCTGTCGTGACACCTAGAGAATGCACACTCAGAGATTTGATGGCATTCTAGGAAGCAAGCTAGACCAAAAGGATTCACCTAGAGAAGGCACACTGCATCTTCTCTTTGCTCTATTTTAAGAATTTGCACCTTGGAGCAACACCCTGCCCTTAACTGAAGTGGAAGCGTATAATTTAGATTGGGGAGAAAGAGGATGATTAGGTGAAATTGTACAAATCCAAGTAATTTTCTTGATGTTTTATTTATAGGTTTTTAACACATGGCTGTCAAGTTTTGTCCTCTCCCCTCACCCTTGCCTCCAAGAAGGGATTGGCCATGTAACCCACTGCCCTAACAGTCAGATTCCAAAGTTGTGTGACCAGGAACCTGTCTTAACTCTCTGGCCTCCAATTTTTACAGAGACTGACTCAGCTGAAGAGACAGCTCTCTCCACTCCATCCAAATTACACAGCAATGCCAGTTCAAGAAGCAGTTAAGGCAGTTCTTTGAGAAGTCTGTCAGCCTCTCAGATGAAGGATGCACATGCATCTTTATTGGTCTCGAATGGTGGTAGTCTCATCCACTTTACAGTAAAAGCTTGGAAATGTTAGAAAATTGACTTTGACTTTTGAGTCCAGCATTCAAATGCCTCAGCTTCCCTTTCTATGCTAAGTAGAAAGTGTCATGGATAGAAATAAAACAATGAAATTTGAAATAATTTTACGATTATTATTGTGGGCTATATTTACTTTCACACAAAAACTGCTCTCCTACCTCTGCTGCTGACTAGCTTTGTAAAATCAATGCAGTCTTAACTTCTCTGGAGCTTACTTCCCATGCTTTTGAAGCAGAAGGAACTAGGTTTGGGAGGCCTACCTGACTGAGGATAGGAAGGTGTGGGCAGGAGGTGAATGTGACAGTGGCAGTTGTCTTCAGAGGTTGCCAACATATTGTGATAATCCTGGCTGGGGATACTTTGAGCCTCCCAAATGTGTACTTCCTGAGGTAGCATAAAAACATCTAATTCTATTCATCATTTACAAATTGTAACATTGTGACCTAAACCGTGCTTTCATTTATCTTGATACTTGTTATATATACATTTGTATCAGAATATTTTCTGGTTTACAAGAGTGAAGTGACTGGGTGGTGAAGAAATGAGTTTTACTTTCATTTCAGTAGTTAAAACCTTGGGGCTGATAAAAGAAAACGTTTTGATGGGTTTTTTTCCCCCAAGAAACTTCTTCAGAGTATGTTTATCAATGTGTATTCTCTTTTAGCTTTCTCGAATGGAATATGTGCACTCAAAGAATCTCATTTACCGAGATGTGAAGCCAGAGAATTTCCTGATTGGCCGACAAGGCAACAAGAAAGAGCATGTTATACACATTATAGACTTTGGACTGGCCAAGGAATACATTGACCCTGAAACCAAAAAACACATACCTTACAGGGAACACAAAAGTTTAACTGGAACAGCAAGATATATGTCTATCAACACGCATCTTGGCAAAGGTGTGTTTATTTTCTGCTCAGTGAAAGGGGTGGGTCCTTAAAATAACTTTTTATTCCGATAATACTTTTGTCCCCATTGTGCATTACAACGTGTGACTCTTCTCACTTCACAATGCAAGTGATTTTTATACTTGAGAAACTAAGATGGTAAGGTAGTGACTTTCCTAAGTATCCTGTTGACAGGGTATTTATTTAATTTTTACTCTTTTTATTGTTTATTTTGAGACACAGAGCGAGAGAGCAGCGGAGGGGCAGAGAGAGAGAAAGCGAGAGAGAGACTCTTAAGCAGGATCCATGCTGTCAGCACAGAGCCCGATGAAGGGCTCAATCTCATAATCATAAGATCACGACCTGAGCTAAACTGAGAGCCAGTTCCTTAACAGACTGAGCTACTCAGGAGCCCTTATTTAATTCTTTATACTGTGTTTCCAAATGCTTAATTTATCAGCACTGTGGGCACTTTTCATTATTGTATTAAGATGATAGCATTTGAGCAAGTCTAATGATGAATTTGGTGTTTATATATGAATGACTCCACATATGACAGTACTGAGAAGTACATCAGGTTGGTTGGTATCTGAACTGGGGAACAGTGAGCCACTAAAACATGGACTAGGCTTCTGGTCACTGTGCATAATTCCGTGAGTAATTCTTTGAGGAAGAGCCTATGTCTTACTCAATGAAAATAGAGGAGTCATGCACTTTATTCAGGATAGACAATTGGTGAAAGCTCAGTCAAGGCGGAAGACCTTACTTGTTAGAGGAACTAGTCCAGGGGAGAATATTTGTACAAGAAGCCTAAGGAACAGTGGGAAAGCCAAATAGGCAAAGCCCTGGGCCCCTCACTAGCTTCTCCAGAAAAGCTTCCTTTTTTTTATCTGTTTTATATATTGGGCTTCTTTGGAAGATTCTGTTTGAAGAAAAAATTCCATAGTGATTGTAAAACTGTGTTTGAAATTCACTACTCATGGGGCACCAAGGTGGCTCAGTTGGTTAAGCCAACTGAGTTCATGAGTTGGAGCCCTGCATCAGGCTCTGTGCTGATAGCTTGGAGCCTGGAGCCTTCCTCAGATTTCTGTGTCTCCCTCTCTCTTTTGCCCCTTGCCTGCTTGCCCTCTGTGTCTCTCTTAAAAATTAAAAAAAAGAAATTCACCACTCTTGAGAGTAGACACGTAAACAGAAGATTATCAGATTCAATATTCCTAGACATAGCTAATTATATTGAGTGTTTAATTATTAATGAAGTGTTGTCCACTAAGAAGTATTTTAAAGACTAAATGACTACAGAGTTGCCTTATTGACAAAACTGCATAAGTTTTTAAATGAGGATGCTAGTGTTAGTGAAGAGTAATGATCATATTGCAAAGTTATACAACTCAAATTGAAATCCTGAATGTTGTCAGAATTTTTTTCAGTAAATATACAGAAATTCTCCCTTAACTAAATGTAGTACTTTAAAACTAGACCTGAAGGGCCAATGCCACTTATTATCTGTGTCATTTTGGACAAGTTACTTAATCTTCCTGAAACTTATCTGTAAAGTGAGAGTAGTATTTCACAAGGATGTGTTCGTGGGTTGAATGAGTAGTATGTGTAACATAGTTCTCTTGCATAGTGTTCAATATCCCCTCTTCCTTCCTTTTTACTGAAATAGACTGTGTTATAAATAGGAAAGTCATGATTATTTGGTTTAACTGACACACTTTAGAAGTTGTTCTCATGCCTGCTTCCTAGGCACAGCAATCCATCTTCTGATTTTATTATTCTTGTCAGGAAAGGCAAGAAGAGACAGGGATGGGTGTCAATGTTATGTTTGTATAAGGTACAGATAATGGTTAAGAAGAAGGGTTGCAAACCCTGGCTCTCGTACTGAAATCTGTGTGATTTGGAGACAGTAACCGTCTTTCCTCAGCCTCAGTTATCTCATCTATGAAATGGGTATGATAATAATACATTAATATGAGATATAATGCATATATTTAGCACAGTGCCTCATAATAGCAAATACTCTAAATGGTAGTTATTTAGTTATTCAACAAAATACATTTTAAGCATGTACAGTCATCAGACTGGGTTCTTTCATCTCTTGGTGTAGCCATTCCTGCTGGAACTTTGAGTTTACCTCCAAACCTGAAATTCCTGAGTTCAGAGTTTTTTGGGTCACATTGAACCTGTCACCATATTTTGCCCTCTCCAGATTAAAGAGAATACATTATAGATGGTTGTCATATGCCCTTTAAACTCTGGCCAGGGTCTCAAAGCAGAGAGGTTTCCATAGGACCTTGAATCATACTGTTGTTTTGTTTATTTATTTATTTTGAGAGAGGCAGAGCAAGCAGGCAATGGGCAGAGAGAGGGGGAGAGAGAATTCCAAGCAGGCTCTGCACTATTCAGGGCCCCAACTCACGGTGAGATCATGACAACTGAAATCAAGAGTGGGACACTTTTTTTTTTTTAATTTTTTAAATGTTTATTTATTTTTGAGAGAGAGAGAGGGACAGAGAGACAAAGAGAGATTGCACGCAGGGGAGGGGCAGAGAGAGGGAGGCACAGAATCTGAAGCCAGCATGGAACCTAAGGCGGGGCTCCAACTCACGAACCATGAGATCATTACCTGAGCTGAAGTCGGACACTTAACAAACTGAGTCACCCAGGAGCCCCAAAAGTGGGACATTAACTGGCCAGCCACCCAGGTGCCCCCATATTTATTTATTTATTATTATTATTATTTTTTACAAATAGTTTATTGTCAAATTAGTTTCCATATAACCCCCAGTGCTCATCCTCACAAGTGCCCACCTCCATGCCCATCTCCCCCCTCCCCCCCCATCCATCAGTCCTCAGTTTGTTTCTCAGCATTCAAGAGTCTCTCATGGTTTGCCTCTCTCCCTTTCCCCCACCATTTCCCCCCTTCTTCTCCCCCATGATCCTCCGTTAAGTTCCTCCTAATCCTCCTATACGTGCAAACATGTGATATTTGTCCTTCTCTGCCTGACTTATTTCGCTCAGCATAACACCCTCAAGGTCCATCCACGTTGCCACACATGGCCAGATTTCATTGTTTCTCTTTGCCATGTCGTATTCCATGGTATAGATAAACCACATCTTCTTGATCCATTCGTCCGTGGATGGACACTTAGGCTCTTTCCATGTTTTAGGTATTGAGAGTGCTGCTATGAACATTAGGGTACATGTGCTCCTATGCATCAGCATTTCTGTATCCCTTGGGTAAATTCCTAGCAGTGCTATTGCAGGGTCATAGGGGAGTTCTATTGTTAGTTTCCTGAGGAACCTCCACACTGTTTTCCAGAGGGGCTCCAGGTGCCCCCATATTTAAATGTGTAGCATTCTTTATGTTGTAATGAAGAAAAAGGGAAGTGTATCTTCAGATGTCTTGGAGAGAATTGCCTATTTTATGAGAGGGAACAAGAGAAGCCTCCTAAACCTGACATTACCACATCAGATTAGCCACCTTCCCACTGATTAAGACAGTCCATTTTGTATTCTTTAACGATTGAAGTTAGGATAAGAACACTGGGTCATCTAGACCCTTTCCTCTAGCAAAATATATTTGACCTAAAATTAAAGATGTGATGCATGTAAACCAAGCACATCTTTTTTAATGGTTGAAAGCAGGCCTTTATAGTGTGGAAGAATTCTGTGTCCTACTTGTCCCACTGGTATTGAAACCTTTCTTCTTTGAACAGGAAAATATCCTTCATGAAAAAAATGAGGGCATGTGGAAATTCTGAACTAAATGAATGCAGTTTTCAAAGAAGTACAGAAGTAAAGCATGACTCTCACTTTTTTTGAAAGGATTAAATTATCATAGATTGATTATTAATGGGTTAAATTATCATAGGTTAATTACTTTAGAATTTTAGAACTGGAAAATGACTTATCTAAGTCAGCTTACTTTCATTTCTCGTTTATTTTTTTTATTTTTTCTCGTTTATTTATTTTGAGAGAGAGAGCGCACATGTGTGTGAGCGAGCAGGAGACGAGTGGAGAGAGAGGGAGAGAGAGAATCCCACAGGCTTCCCATTCTGCATTGGGCTCGATGTAAACCCAGAGATCATGACCTAAGCCAAAATCAGGAGTCTGATGCTTAACCAACTGAACCACCCAGGCCTCCCAACCACTTTATTTTCAGATGAGGAGACTGTGGCCCAAAGTAGGTGACAGCCATGCTTAATTTCACATGGATCAAATGAATGGAAAGAATGGGCCAAGAGCTAGATAAGCTAACTTGGGAGCCATTATTTTTCCTATTATTCCATATACCACATCTGTTGTTCATGGTGCTCAGTAGTTGGAAAATCACTTTATTAGTTACTCTAGTGGGTTTAAGTGTGGGGGTTTTTGTTTGTTTGTTTGTTTGTTATTATTACTTTTTTTTTAAGCATTCTTTATGTTTGGCTTTGCTGTGGAGAATAGTTGGGCTTTTTTACAGGACTGATCAATATTGAAAATGTGGAGAGTTTTGCCCTCTAGTGCCCAACCAACAAAAGTGCAACTATTTGTCCAGTGAATTTTTACAACCAAGAGGCCTCTTGTTAAAGGAAGTGGATATAAAAATGGAAAGGCAATGAGTAGGTGTGATACAGTGTGAGAAACTGCAGGGTGTGGTTTCTTTATCTGCCCTGCTTTTTGAGAGGCCTCAACTCACCCTGCTTGTTCTTTTTTTTTATTTGTATGTCTTTAAAGCCTGTTAACAAACTCTTCCAGTCTAACAGCTTTTTGCGTTCAATTATGTATACAATTTGGTTGCAAATCCCAAGCAAGCCGTGTAGACAAAAGCTTCTCTTGGTCTTGCTGTTTTATTTCCTTCTTTTAAAGATTATTTCAGTTGATATGCATCGACTCAATTTTATGTCATTTATGTCTCTTGTCAGATGCCTCTTTTTCCCATTAGTGACCACCTTGCCAAAAACCGTTTTCTTTCCAGTTTAGAAAGTTGCCTTTTCTTTCCTGATCCACCCTGTAGAGTGCTGTTCACTCTTTGTCACGCACAGTTCCCATAATTGGAGGCAGCCATTAAACATGTTGTACTTCTGCATTTTGAGCTGAGTAGCTCTCCCTGCTTCCCTCAAGTTTTACTTTCTGCACAAAGAAAGCACAATCAAGTTTAGAGTAGTCCCTTAGTCTTGTCTGTCTATCTTCTCTTGATAAAGCCCTCAAATTGATTCTGAGAAATAAGCACATAAGATGTCTAGGATGAGCCATAACTGGCAAGTTAGGAATAGAGGCATGTACTACATGTACACATGTTCAGTGTGACAACCCAAGTACATATAAGGATGTTTTTTGAGATGAAGTTATAATTTTTTTAACTAATTTCAGTTCTTTACTATTTTAGTCTTCCCAGTTGAAAGAAAAGAAAACCTAGCAATTTGTTTTACATGATAAGCTCCCAGAATGCAGGGATCCTGTTTTATTTTTCCATATAGGGCACCTTAGTGTTAAGTTTTAAATGTTTCTTTAAATTTTGAAAAAATTATTTTTGAGAGAGAGACACAGAGTGCGAGCAGGAGGGGAACACAGAGACAGACAGACAGACAGAATCTGAAGTAGGCTCCAGGGTCTGAGATGTCAGCACGGCCCGATTCAGGGCTCAAACCCATGAACCATGAGATCATGACCTGAGCTAAAGTCGGATGCCTAACCGACTGAGCCACTTAGGTGCCCCTAATTTTAAATATTTCTCAAGGTAGCTATGGAACATGGTACAAATGGAATAGAGCCGAGAGATTATACATGGATGTTTGTTTATGTCAAACTTAATTTTAAGTGTTCATTTTTATGATGAATTAAAAACACTAGATATGTATGCTAGGCATTCCACAACTTGTGTCTTTGCAGACCTAGCCATCAGGATGGACTGTTTAAAAGTTTCAGCTGCTTAATCTCACTTTCCATGACGGTAACCCAAAGGGTAACTATAGCCCATATACTGGAAATAACATTTCATATAAATTCTCTTTCTTTCAGGGAGGTGACAGCAATGACCGAGGGGTGGTTTACTCACCATTCAGTGATTTGGATTTGGTTTTAGTTTAGGATTTGCTCTTTTCACTTGATATTTACTTGCCAGTGACAGCTCTAGGCAAAGGAAGTACACAGTGTTTTTTGGTTTTGATCTGAAATACTATCCCTGGTTTAGATATACAAAGAATTAGTAAGCAGCGCCTTTCCAGAACAGAAGGGTTTCTGAAGGGATTACTTGGTTTTGAACCCCTTTCTGCTTTAATAACTGCAAACATAATGTGTGATCTGTCTTCCCTTTTAGAGCAAAGCCGGCGGGATGATTTGGAAGCCCTAGGCCATATGTTCATGTATTTCCTTCGAGGCAGCCTACCCTGGCAAGGACTCAAGGTATCCTTGAAAGTGCTCAGTGGAGGGCTTTGTTTCAATACTCAGTTGTTAATGAAGGGGTTGCTGACTTAACGTCCGAAAGAAGCACAGTTGGGAAGATGGGCTGGCTGCAGAGATGAGAAGCAGATTACCTTGTCTGTACTAGATGCTCCCCTGGGCTTTGGGAGCTCTGCTTTGCTCACATTTGCCTTCTTCCCCTTCGGAATCCTTCTTCCTTATTTTGGGGTTTTCCCACAGTCTCTTCCCTTGTTCCCTCCCAGCCTTGGCAGCGCGGCTTTTCTGTGTCACTTTCCTCCTCCACTACCATTATGTAGCAGGAAGAGTGTTCCCAGTGTGCTGGGGAATTTCTGGAACAAATTGATGACAGCAGCTGCTACACATTTTACCAGCAAGGCCAGCAGGGCTGGGTGTGCCCCTAAGGAGAACTGGAAAATATTTATTCATCCTATCTAGGCTAAGGATCCACCTGAACTAAAACAAAAATCCAGGTTTAACATTGTTGTTCATGTGTTTTATTCAGTAAATGCCTATGCAGACAATAGTCATTCCTTATGAAACGTGTAGTTTAAATAGCCTTCCTTAGGTAGGTATCAGTGTACTGCATTTGTGTCAGAGTTAACTGCTGATAATAACTATAACCACTGTAATTATTCTCTGCCTCTGGCTGGTTAGACTAGGAAATAGTGAGCTTCTAACCCATGTGAAGTCCCATTTTAGATAGTTAAATGTGAGATATATTTTTGAGTTGTGATTTATTTCAACATGTTAGTATGGAAAGAAGCTTAATCACTAGATTTAGGTACTTGTACACCCCGTGGCCCCCTCCCTTGCTCCCTCCAGAAGGGCAGAATGATTCATTTGCTGTGCTTTCTAGACCGTTATCCTGAAAAGTAAAGCTTCTGCATCTTCCCTTTGGGAAGATTTTATTTCTTTCCCCTTAAATTCTTCTCCTAACATCTCCCAGTCTTCTCCTAGTCATATATATCTTTTCATTGGTATGGATAACTGTCAGATAAAGTATCATATTCTCTTTGCTCATTACATAGCCAAGCAGCCAAGCAATGCATTTGTGTATTAATTGAAACTCTCTCACAGTCCATGAATCATTTTAGTGTCAGTTATAGATCTAAAATTTGTCCAACTTACTTTATTTAATTTAATTTTTTTAATTTTAGAAAGAGTGCATGCATGTAAGCAGGGGAGAGAGGCAGAGGGAGAGAGAGATACAATCAGGGCTCAATCCCACAACCTTGGGATCATGACCTGAGCCAAAATCAGGAGTCAGACACTCAACCAACTGAGCCACCAAAGCTCCCCTCTCCATCTTACTGCAGAACACTATTGCCTAAAGCTGGGCACAGCAAGCTAGGGAGAGCCTCACAAGAATCCCTTGAGACTACACTGTTGGTTCAAGCTCCAGGAGCCTTCTGTCTATAATCCTGAGCAAACCAGACTTGGCTGCTTTGAGCCACTGACATAAATGACACCTGCCTGTTAGCCATGCCTCTATCATAGGTAACACTTTTCCCTCTGGAAACACATTGTGGAAAGACATTTTTTTTTACTACTTCTTCTTTTTTTTTTTTCTTCTTCTATTCAGCTTCTCAGTAAATATTCTGTGGAGCCATCTGTCTGTCTACCCTCACTTAGATTAGCAGTATTTTTTTTCTTATAATAGAACTGATCTAAGAGGGAGAAGGCTGAATCACTTTTGAACCCCAGTGGTCATGGGAGATTCCTAAGCTTCTGCAGTTTTGAAAGTAACTGTTGTATGATATTTTTATTTTCTTCTCCTAACCACTCATCTCATTACATTTGATGGTATTTATCTGAGACTACTAAATATATTTGCAAATAAAACCTTCCAGAACAGAGCAGATGTTAAATACATCATCTCTGTTACATTTCTTATTTATTAGAAAGAAGATTGAGCAATCTTGAGTTAAACAGATATACTGGACCTCCCATACTTGGCACCTCTTTCCAAATAACTTTCTCTCTTTGCTCTACAGGCTGATACATTAAAAGAGAGATATCAAAAAATTGGTGACACCAAAAGGAATACTCCCATTGAAGCTCTCTGTGAAAACTTCCCAGGTAGGATGCTAGAAGGACATTCCAGCCAGTGTGACGGAAGCTTTGAACTAGGTAGAGACAATGACTTGGTGTTTCTAGATAAGGGTGCTATCTAGAAAATTCATATTTCCTTTTATTGTCATTTAGACCCAAGACAGGTTTTATCACTTTCATATGGGTCATACAGAAAACACACACATTCCTGGCTTGGCCCAGAGCTTCTCGCCATGGGAAGCATTCAGCTCGTGAGCATGGCCTTTCACCTCTTTCCTACAGAAGAGATGGCAACGTACCTGCGCTATGTCAGGCGATTAGACTTCTTTGAAAAACCTGACTATGAGTACTTACGGACCCTCTTCACAGACCTCTTTGAAAGGAAAGGCTACACCTTTGACTATGCCTACGATTGGGTCGGGAGGCCTATTGTAAGTACCCTGTTTTACCTTATCACCTCAGACCAGTGCTACCTTACCACTTGACTTGCCAGACTTTCTGCTTAAATCTGTAGGAAAAAACATGCCTTTCACTGTAGACTTTATATATGCCAGCCTTTTCAGGGTGATGCCATAGGTAGATTGCAATTACCAGAGTTAGAAAGTAGGAGCAACTCCTTTATATGTTTTTAAGATTATGACCAGTATGGCCTAAGATACCAGAACTTAAGCCAGTTCTTAAGAACAACTTTCATTTGAATGATCCAGAAGTAGGTGCTACATAAGCTGGTCCTGCTTCGGTAGAAGTGGACCCCAATACCATAAGAAATCTTTTTTTTTTTTAATTATTCACCTTATTTAAAAATTTTTTTAAATATTTATTTGTTTTTGAGTATGAGAGGGGGATGGGCAGAGAGAGAGGAAGACACAGAATCTGAAACAGGCTCCGGGCTCTGAGCTGTCAACACAGAGCCTGACATGGGGCTCAAGCTCACAAACTACCAGGTCATGACCTGAGCCAAAGTTGGAGGCTTAACTGACTGAGCCATCCAGGCACTCCTGTTCATGTTATTTTTTTAATTGATTTATTTGAGAGAGAGAGAGCATAAACGGAAGGGGCAGAGAGAGAGGGAGAGAAAATCCAAAGCAGGCCCCGAACTGTCAGCATGGAGCCCAACTCGGGGCTTGAACTCATAAACCATGAGATCATGACCTGAGTCATTTTCCAGGAGTTGGATGCTTAGTGGACTGAGCCACCCAGGCGCCTACCATGAGAAACTTTTGAATTAGTTCTGGCCAGGAGTTCACAGTACCTGAGAGCATGCTACCATTTCACTGTAGGATGTTTTTCTTATTTTCCAAGGTAAGCTACTCTCTAATGAGCTATTGAGGACCAACTGGCCTCCCTTTTGCAGATAAGCAAAGTAAGAAGAAGACTTGAAACTGCCCATGGATGCTGAAAATAATAATCACTGCTGTTTTGTTAGAATTGCAGTGATGCTCTCCTTTGCAGGGGCATTAAGTTGGACCTGTTTTCCATTTCACTTTTTGTTATATTTTTCCAGCCTACTCCCGTAGGGTCAGTTCATGTAGATTCTGGTGCATCTGCAATAACTCGAGAAAGCCACACACACAGGGATCGGCCATCACAGCAACAGCCTCTGCGAAATCAGGTATGTGCTGGACCTTCCTTGTTTCAGACATTCTGCTTCTTGGTGGGTAATATTAAAGTCAAAATTCTTCAGCTTCTCTGCTTAAGTATATATACTGAAATTAAATACAAAGGACTTGCCGTTTCTCAGGGGTGTGGGGTGGCATTCCAGCATCCCTTGGTGCTCTGCAGCGGCACTGAGGTGTGGTCAGGTGCCTGATATGAAGTATCCACTCAAGAGAATTTGGGCTTGTCTAAGTCTGTTGGCTGAAGGCGGCAAGTCTGCCACAGGCCCAAAAGACATGCTGAACACACAGGAGGAACAGGATAGCCCATCTGGGGTCTCATCTGCAGTCCAGTGTGGTGCTCTCACTGGCACTAGGGTGGGTTTTGGTTGTTTTGTTTTATTTTGCTTTTGTTCTTTCTCTGATTCAGAAGAGTGGGTAATTTGGACCTCTAGCTGAGCTGGGCATAAACTGGCACCTCTGTCCCACCTCTGCTCCTGTCCCCAGGTTAATTCTAGAGCTGGCCAAGTGAAGTGAAGACTCAGCTTTACATTAGGCCACTGCAGAGGAGGCCATGCCATCCGTCCTTCAGTGTTCATGGTTTGAGAAACTAGTGGCCTATGTGAGAGGCTTCTCTCAAGCCTAAAGACAGAGGAGGCAAACACACAAAAACCAGCAAATTTGACAACATTTAAAGACAGAGGTCATTGATTGGGAAGGAAATATGACGACTTTCATCTTTATATCATATACAATTGACCCCTGAACAGCATAAGTTTGAACTGTGTGGGCCTTCTTATATGCAGATTAAAAAAAAATAAATATAGTATAGTATTGTAAATGTATTTTCTCTTCCTTATGATTTTCTAATAACATTTTCTTTTCTCAAGCTTTATTTTAGAATACAGAATATAATATGTATAACATACAAAGTATGTGTTTATCATACATTTATCAATATCAAACATTATCAAATATTTATGTTGTTGGGAAGGCCTCTGAGGTCAACAGTCAATTAAGTTTTAGGGGAGTCAGAAGTTATATGGGGATTTGCAACATCACGGTGGTCAGTGCCCCTAACCCTCATGGTTGTGTTGTTCAAGGGTCAGCTGTATGTTGCTAAGAGAAAACTGAGAACCCTAGTAGACAAATAAACAAAGGATAATAAACAAACACACACACATATTCATTCATTATCAACTCTCAAATTAGCTCATTACCCTTACCTCACTTTTCAATATTCACAGACATTTTTATAATATAATGCAAAAATGCTTATCTCAGATGCACATATGAAAGTACATAGGCTAAAAGTAGCATATAGAAGTACATGTACATAGGGGACATCTGGCTGGCTCAGTTGGAAGAGTGTGTAACTCTTGGTCTCAGGGTTGTGAGTTTGAGCCCCACGTTGGGTGTAGAGATTACTTAAATAAATAAAACTTAAAAATATTTTTTCTAAAAAGAAAGTACGTACACAAATCTGGAGAGACTCACCAATAAGTACATACTCTTAGCAAAATATTTGGCTTGGTAAGAAAAAAGTATAAAGGAAAATCTACATATTTAGTAGCTAAAAGAGTAGACAGGCAAAAAGATGGGCTTTAGCAAATCACACACACTAATTGGGTTCATAGTTATATGCTTTAATCAAAGTAGCTGGCCAGGAATTACAATTTGACTGGCTTCTGATTGACAACAGAATAGTGTTGACTTCTGCAATTGTTCTCTTCTACCTCTCTTGTTAAAAATGTAGCTAAGTGCACTCTTAAACTGACACTCTCAGACATGGCTCTGGACTTTGCAAATCCAGAGTCAATTACTGGAATCCATTATAATAAAACAACCCACAATATAGAGTAAGTTATGTGCATAAAATTGTCACAGTGTCATTTGAAACAAAAGTTTTAGAAATGATCCGCTTATCTAATTATAAGGCAGTGGTTATGGATCCAGCTGAAATCTTTTAGCAAAAAAACTGGGTTATAATAAGGTAAATTGTAGTGCATTTATTCAGTGGAATATTATGTAGCCACTTAAATAATATTTAGGAAAACTTGTAGCAACCTATAAATGTTTATGATTTGTAGGTTGAGGAAATCAGAGTACAAAATTAGAAATACAGCATGATTTCCCCTCAGGGAAAGGAAAAATGAAAAACTCAGTGGGAGGAAATAATGCTGACATATTAGAAGAAACAGATACTATTCTAGGTAATATTATTACAGACTATTCTATGATAAAGTTACATTATCCTATAATGAAAAATGTACTTAAGTAGAAAACATATGGAAAGAAAAAAATTAGTAGTGAAGTCCTTCTAATCAGCATATCTGCCCAAGTACTCATGTTTTCAGAATATTTCAAATTAAAATAGGTATTTCCTTTAGTTTCCCTTGTCTTTTCTGCTTCAGTGAATTCTTAATGCTGCTATTTTGAATGAATTTTAAAAGTATGGGGAAAGAGATGTCAAAAACTTGGATTCAGGATGAAGAATTTAGTGAAAGCTATTATCTGAGTAAAAATACATTGATTTTCAGTGTACTTTTTAAAATGTTTTATATTTATTTATTTTGAGAGAGAGCAAGCAGGGGAGGGGCCAAGGAAGGGAGAGAGACAGAGACAGAGAAAGACAGATAAAGGAGTTGGGGGGTGGGGGGGAGAGAGAAAGAATCCCAAGCAGGCTCCATGCCAAACACGGGGGCCCTAGGCCAAACTCATTCCTACAGCCCTGGAATCATGATCTGAGCTGAAATCAAGAGGCAGACACTTAACTGGCTGAGCCACCCAGGTGCCCCTCAAGTGTACTTTTTTTTTTTTAATTTTTTAAAATTTATTTCTAGGAGTGAGAGAGAGAGAGACAGCGTGAGCAGGGGAGGGTCAGAGAGAGAGGGAGTCACAGACTGAAACAGGCTCCAGGCTCTGAGCTGGCAGTCAGCACAGAGCCCAAGGCGGGGCTCGAACCCACGAACCGCGAGATCATGACCTAAGTGAAAGTCGGATGCTTAACCGACTAAGCCACCCAGGCGCCCCGCCTCAGTGTACTTTTAAGTGAAGAATCATTAAACTTGTGTATGTAATTAGGAAATCTTATCTGCAGTGCAATAATAAGCTTCTTTTTGAAGACTTGAATCTTGAAATTCTCTCTGATTTCTTTTTTCTTTTAGGGTTTTTAGTATCCCATGGTTGCTAAGGGATTGAAATTCCCCACATTAATGCAAATTTTATACCTCTCTCCTAGCAGGATTCTGAATCCTTGCTGGGTTGAATTCTTTCTGCACTGTGCCCTGTGGGTAAATGTATTTCTAGTATCTATTCTACCTTTATACTGTGTCTTAGTCTGTGTCTCATTGCCTTTGTTCCATCTTTAGGGTTGTTTTCTTATGTTTTGGAGTGGGTTTTTTTGTTGTTTTTTAAGAGAAACCGTAGCCAAATATGTCCTTTACATTACTCTAAGAACTGAAAGAAGTGTGTTCTTTTTTAGATTGATATTTTTCAAGTTTTTAAATCAGCAAAAGGAGAAAATAAACTCTCTCTTTAAGAAATACTGACCAGTATTAACCTCACTTTAGGGGCAGTTAGCTTTTTCTTAGCAACTTTGACTAAATCAGTCTAGCTGAGAATCTTCTCTGTGAAAGTGTGTCCTGGGGATACCAGGATAAGTAGGGAGTCTTTGTCCTCAAAGAACTGCCAAACAGATCAGCCAGGAAGCCAGATAAACGTAACAGAACAGAGAAGCACCCCCAGTTTTCAAATTACCATCATCAGCAGTCAGAAGGAGACATTTCATCTAGTTTGAACATGACAGAGTTTTATGAAAGAAGCTGCATTTGAAGTGCTCTTGGAAGAGTAACTTGGATATGAAAGAGGCATTCCACACAAAAAGAAAATATGAGCAACAAGTTATCTAGTTCATTTTGCTAAAATATATGGTGTGATTAAAGGAGACAAGGCTAGGAAAATATCTTGGAGCCATTTGATGAAGTTACTGGAATGATGGGCTAGAGAGTTGATACTTAGTTTCAATAGGGAATAGGTAGGTACTAAAAGTTTGTGAACAAAGGGGTGATACGATCAAAACTTGGCTTTAGAAATTTTTTGGCATAGAAGGTAATAATAGCTTGGCAGCCAGCCTAGAGACAATTAAGAACACAGTACATACATTTCAGAGGTGAAGGGGGCCTAGATGGACTCTAGCAGTGAAAGTGAAATAGAACTGAAAAAGTGATACAAGGGTATGACCTGTCAGAATTGGTAGCCCACACACCTGTCAAGATTGAGGGAGAAGGATGAATCAGAGCAGTTGCTGAGATTTTGAAGCCTTGAATAATTAGGAGGTAGGTGGTACAATTACTAGAAATGGGAAATTTGGGGGGAGAAACTTCTTTGGAGTTTGAATTTAGGCATCTTGAGTTTTTGTCATGTTTTGTTTTGGTTTTGAAAGAGAGGGCAAGCGCGTGTGCAAAGGAGGAGTAAAGAGAGAATCTTAAGCAGGCTCCACACCCAGCGAGGAGCTGACCTGGGGCTTGATCCCATGACCTGAGCGGAATCAATAGTCACAGATGCTCAACCTACTGAACTATCCAGGCACCCCTAGGCATCTTGACTTTTAAATACTAGTAGCATATACCAGCTGAAGATAGCCAGCAGACAGAGGAGGGGTCTCCAAAAAACAAACAAACAAAAAAAAATGGTGACAAATTTCAAAGTCAGAGCATGGAGATGACATTGATTATAGTGCTAACCAAGTCTCATTCTGGGTAAATGTGCTCTTCAGTTGTGGTGGAGGAGTGAGACTAGGGATTAACAGGCTTTAGTCCCATACTTAGAGTAGGAGAAAGAAGGGGAGCTCAGAACTCGATTTTAGCTTCGCCTAAGGCTTTGACTCTAGGACATTTAACTTTTGGGGGGGCCTCAGCTTTCTCGGATGTAAGCCTATAAGTAAGGGTAAAGATTTTTGTTGTTTTGTTCACTGCTTTTTCCCTAACACCTAAAACAGTGTCTGCAGTAGTGTTTCAATGAATGAGTGAATGAATGAATGAATCTGTCAAATGAGTGTAGATGAAGTCAGATATT
This sequence comes from Hyaena hyaena, assembly GCF_003009895.1. Classification (NCBI taxonomy): domain Eukaryota; kingdom Metazoa; phylum Chordata; class Mammalia; order Carnivora; family Hyaenidae; genus Hyaena; species Hyaena hyaena. Next base: position 5,089,806 of record NW_024080647.1, read on the forward strand.
TGTTTAAAATAGAGATTTTTTATTTAACCTTCCATGAAAAATAAATTGTAAGCTCTTCTTTCTACTTGTTTTCTGTTTCCACAAAGAGCCACTTTGCCTCCTTTGGCAGACAGAGTAGGGCTAGATTGTCTATTGAAGGGGAAGGATGTTAAAAAAAAAAAAAAAAAATAGACTCTTGCTGCAAAGTTAAGTTAAGGCAGTTGCCTTCGTTCTTCTCCATTCCAATGAGAATTTTCAGAGAAAATATGCTTTGCTATTCTAAATTGTAGGTATATTGAATTGAGTACTGTTTGGTTCCTAGATGCAGTAATAGATCCTAAATACGGTTCCCAAAGAACTTCATTTAAACTCGCCTGTATATATTAAATCTGTCTTTTACAACTATGTTAATATCAGATGCTTAAGAACATTGTTTTAATGTAAATTTTACCCAGCTTGAGAACTATAACTAAATCATGAGTTTGTATAGAATAAATACTGATAAAAGTTAGATCAATTTAGAAAGATACCAATGGGTTTGTTTTTCTGTCATTTTTCCCTTGGTGTTTGTCCTTTCCCAAATCCAAATATGGTAAATCTTGCCATGGCTGTAGTTCTCCTCTAAAGAACTCTACATTACCATCCATTAGAAAGGGGTTGAAAAATAGTTCTGCCTCTTTCTACCTGGCAAAGCTTCTCTTTGCGTTCTCTGATCAAATGTGATCAAGAAGTAAGTCCTGCTGGTTTTCCAGAGGTCTAATATTGGAGTGCAGTATATTTCACTGTTGAAGGTTTTATTCAGTGTGTTTGCTCAGTGTGCTAAATATAGAATATTGCATTGACTAGGATGTGCATACAGCAGTATGCTTCCTGCTCTTTCTAAGTCTAAGCCTGTGGCAGTCCTTACTGAAGTAAATCCTACACACATACTACCCATGGTTCAGCAATTTTGATAGTTACGTAGGTTTTCTATGGGCATATGAAGAAGGGGTATTTGACCTAGAAGGTTAGGGAGATCTGTTTTGAAGCTGGAAAGAGTCACATTGGCCATCAAGAACTATTAAACTCTACCAGACATGGTATCCTACCATAATATTAAATAGTACTTACTCATTTTTATATGTGCAATATATGTTTAAGGGAAATAATTTATTTTTTTGTAATTTTCTACTAGGTGAACTGTTCATTTACAAATTCTCAAGTTTGGCTAGGCAGAAAAATATGAATCAAATGTCAGAAAAGTCTATCATCCTTCTAGAAGAACCATATTTAAACTAACTCAGTACCTTATAAACACACCAGAAATGAACAATAAAACTTAAAAGGGTTGAATCATGTTGAGTTTTGAAGATGTGCCCCCAGTAAAAGTGGTTCAGGGGCACCTCGTTGACTCAGTTGCTGGAGCATGCAACTCTTGATGTTGGGGGTTGTGAGTTCAAGCCCCACGTTGGGTTTAGAGATTACTTAAAAGTAAAATCTTTAAAAAAAAAAGAATAGTTCACATTTGTTTGTTTGTATCTCAACTCCAGGAGATTAGATTAAAGGAACGTAAAGCTTTAGAAAAGTATGTTTTGGTTTAGCGCTGTGGTGCTTACTGGAAGAAGCTTGTGATAAGCATCGCTTTTCCAGAGGAGAGATTAAGTCAGATTGCTAAGTAGCCAAGATGGTCAGAGATATTCCTAAAACGAATATCTTTATAGATTCTTTTGAAAGTCCAGTAGCTTTAGAAAAAACAAAAGTTGATTAATTCTCCATTCCCTTCCTTTGACATAGTACTATTTGGTTTTCAGCAAGGTTCGAAGTTTGTCAGTTGAAGGGGCAGATGAGTGTGCTCAGAGAGAATTTACGGCCCTCTGACTTGTGTGTAATTTCCTAACTTGCTGCCTGCTGTCTAGCAGGAACTCAGGTATAAAGATTCCACACTCATCCTGTCACCCTCCAGCATAGAGCTCTGTGCAGAATGGGGCTGTCCCTCCTCATTCCTGAGACCTTTATCCAAAGGGAGACATTGTAACAAGGAAGTGTAAAGGAAACTGAAATCCAGTCCTTTTCTTACCTTCTTCTGTTCTGTCACCTAGTTGCTGCTGCTCACCTCTGCCCTAATTCCCTATTACATATTAGAAGTTCTCTTTGTGCAGCAGTTCCTGGCTAGCTCAGTCGATGGAGCACGTGACTCTTGATCTGAGAGTCACAAGTTCAAACCCCCACATTGGATGTGGAGCCTACTTAAAAATTATAAAAGTTTTCTTCATCTAATCTTCAATATTTTGTATTTCAGCAGACATCTTGTGTTATGTTATGAGCAGTCCTACCTAGATAAGTCATCCTTCCCTCATTGTGGCTGGATAGGGATTGAGGGGCGGCTTCTACCCTTTTGAATAAGAATGGGGCAGGGTTTGAGCAGAGTGTTTCAGACCTCTAGAATGGTTCCATGATTTTTCTCAGAGCTTCGCAGAATTGACACTACTGTCTCTATGGGCCTACATTTATTGAACTTGGTAATAATCCCTCCCAGGTTATCAGTGATTTTCAAACATCTCTGATCTTCGCTATCAAGTTTTGTAGAATATGGGAAGGAATTGTCTACACACAGGGCAGGTTGCATGGACTCATCCTTGTCTGGCATAGAAATCTGGTTCTATTTCATGAGCTTAACAGAAGAGAGTTTTTTAATTTTGTTGAACTGTACACTTCAATAACTATGCCACCTTTTAAAAATTTCATATCTAAGGTCTAATATGCTCAAGAAAAATTTCTTGACCTGCTTCCTGCCCCATTTTTTCTTCTTACATCTTACCCCTGCTACTTAAAAACAATTTTTTTTAACCTTACAAGTGTGGTAAGACAGTGTAATCTAGTGTATTAATTGCTAACTTTTTGGTACTACTCAGTCTCTATTCTTGCTAATTAAAGTTTAAGATTACAATTTTATAATGAGGCCTGGAAGACTGACATGGGAGGCCAAAATGTTCTGTTTAGGTGGCACCTTGTAAAGTACTTTGGGAGCCATAAAGTGAAATGGAGAAAGTTCTTTACAAATGTAATCAAAATTAATTTTTCAGAATAACTATATAGTTGTATATAAACAATGGGATTCAAGGATTTATTTGCTGCAACAGGAGAAAAATATTTGCCTGGCTTTTGCTTCAGAGCAGGAGCTTTATCTCCAATAAGTATTGGAAAGAATTTTCAAGCCATAGATTGTGTCTGAGGTGTTTTCAGATTGCATTTTCCTGTGCTCTTTGTTAGTGTCGTTCTCCCCACTGTGTGCATTAATCCGTACCAGATGACTGCTGGGAGAGATCCATTTCCTCTGCCCTAAAGCACAGGTGGTGGTTTTGATTTTTATACCAGGATCCCCCCTTTTGTTAGCTTTGTCTTTGATTTATGCTATCCTGGGTCGCCACTTTCTTATTTCCATGTTCACCTACTGGATAGTAAACCAAGCATTTCCACACAGGTAATGCAATCCCAACAGAAGATTTTAAAGCATTCCTCCAAGGAATTCCTTCTGCTTGAGATTCCTGCTTCTGCCTTTGGGGATTTACACACTCCATGTGGACCTTTGCCTTTCAAGTAATGCAGAGAGACTGAGCTTGCTGAGTGATTCTTTTGTCCATCAAAGCTTCTGATTGTCTGTTAGATAGACATGTGTGCATGAGTGGTCTTTGAGAGTGAAGCGTTCACACGCCCATCTCCTCTACAGGTTTGCTTAGTAAGACTGTGCTGATTCTTCCCAACCCTAATCGCATGTACACAGCATTGCCTAGAATACCTGGGAGGTACACGAACAGAACACTGTAGTTGTTGACATTCCTCAGTTTGATCTGGTTCCTGGGCACTCAGTTGCTTTCTAAAACTAGCAAATGACCCTTTCTCCTGTATCAACTTGTGTATACCAGTACAAGCCCTTAAATTCTAGTGGGAATAGCCATAGAGTTTAGTATTATGATAAAAAGTAATTCCCAAAGTGATGAACCAACAACCCCTGGTTCACATGTGCGTCTTGGTTTTGTTGCTTTCAGTGGATCTAGAAGTCATTGGAGGGCAGCAGTCTGGTGCAGGGTCCTCTTCTTCGTTCAGCACAGTGGGAGCATTTATGAAGCAGCCTGGAATTGTTCACATTGTTTTTCTCTTTCTAAGAGATAACACATTGCTTTAATCATGGAGATGGAGTATGACTTTAGGCCTTTGGAAAATATCTTGCTATTTTTAAAATCTAGACACAAATGTTAATTTTTTGAACAAATGATGCATTTAGCTAGAATGAAAGTGAATAGGTACACAGTCCTATGAATCAGACAGTAGCATCAAACCAGACTTCTGATATGTGTTTCAGTAAAAATGGAAATAGTAGTTGATCAGCTGCCCAGGTTTTGTTAAGCTTAAAAGCATATGAGTGTTATAGGCACACTTCTTGCCATTTTTATTCAGTTTTATCTGCCCTAAAAACAGGTGCAAAACAGAGCATTCATGAAAAAAGTAATCACATTAAATATTTTATCATGAAACTCAAAACAACACCAAAGGCTTATAAATGTCTGGATATTGTTTAAACATTTAAAGTTTTTGAGAACTGACAGTTCTTCATAATAGTGTAGGAGCTTAAATACTCTACTTAAATATCACAAAAAACAAAGTTCTAGAGAGAACTAAAGAAGCTATCACTAATACAAAATAGTTACTGATATTACTTATAATATTAGAACAGATTCATTCTTGGGGCACCTGGCTGGCTCATTTGGTAGAGCATGTAACTCTTGATCTTCGGGTTTTGAGTTCGAGCCCCACATGAAGTGTAGAGATTACATAAAAAATTTAAAAAAATGTTTAAACCCAATTTATTCTCAAATCTCTAGTGGTAAGAAGATACAAGATTAAGTACTCTGAGAATACGGATACTGTCAATAAATTTATAAAAACTAAGATTATGTTATAAACCACAGTCTTATTTTGAAAAATGAAACATCTGAACTTCTATTGGCAGAAATAGTTGGAGGGTCAGGTATTTTGGGTACTTTTGATTCTCAAATGTGACTAGAGGTGTAGAACCAAACCCCTCTTTTGTTAGAGAATATAGCAAGCAAGTTAATACAAGCTGCCTCCTTACAGAATATGCTCATTCCCTGAGGAATGTCAGAAAACATGGCCTGGACCCTTTACAGTGCTGTTACCCATGTGCCTTCATGTTACATTAATAAAGATGAGTAAGTTGTAGCTGGTATACGAGGCTTGGGATTGTTGTTGTTGTTGTTGTTTTTTAATGAAAAAGGCTTTTTTAGTGACTTACACATGAGCTTTAAACAACTCTTGTCAATGAGATACAGAAGAGGGAGAGTAAGTATGAGTCTCAAACCACCACTTCTTCCCTTTTCCTTTTTTTTTTAATATAAAACACAACATTGATAGCTGTGAACATTTCTAAGATTTATTGCATCCTTGCTGGTTTTCGTGCAGAGCAGCAATATCACATCCCAACCCCTGCTGCTGTTTATATCAGCAGCAATTAAAATTTGATTTACCAATCCCTCATTGCTGCCTCTCCAACTCCTCATTTTTCATTTTGTAGAGCCTTAGGACTGTTACAGCTGAGCATCATGATGTTAACACCTCCTCAGCCATCTGGTACAGGGGAAGAGGCACCTAAACAGATTCTTCAGAACAAAAATCACAAATGAGCAAGATCAGAATAGTATGAGATCTAAAAAACAGGTAAAGAAGGAATGAAGAGAGACTGAATGACAGCAAAACTGAAAGCAGAACCCAAAGAGGTTTTGGATTAAAAGCCCTCCTTTTGCTGGGGAAAGATCTGCCTTTTGCTTTCTAGAAGAAAATAATTCATAGTAGTCCTATCTAAAACTATTTCTAATTCCAGAGTAGAGGCCATTAGCTAGAGGAAGCAGGAAAACATTATAGCCTTACCCGCCCCCCATCTTTTCATTTCTTGACCTGTGAACCTATTTTGAGGAGAGACTTTTTTCATTCTCTTAGATAAGAAAGTATATTCCAGCCACTGCCACTGTTCATTTTATCCTATTTGAAAGTCTTGTGGAGGTTTATGTTGAGAGTGGTAGGCTCCCTAAAAGCCATATTATCTTGATTCCTAATGCTAGGAATTTTCCGTATTGACTACTGTCTATTTAGGTAGATCTTTAATCAATGAAATGATTTGTAAGTATGATTATTCCTTTGTCCATTAGTCTTAACATTCTGAATTTGGTCTGCTTAGTGGCTACTGAAATTTTACTAATATGGAAGCTAAAAATGATTCGAGCTTTTGGTGGTTACCCCATTCCCACCCCACCCGCCCTTTTGGTGATTATTGTTTTTCTGTGTCTGGGTGAGGATGATGTGCTGTAGAATGTCATGTGTTGGCTCATTGGGCTGCAGTGAATGTAGCCAAGCTAACTTTTTTCCAGTGCTTTGCAGCGGTTGTTAGTTTAAAATCCAAAACGAAAACAAAACCTTCAGGGACACTAATGTACTTGATTTTGTTATTGCTTGCTGTTGCTTCACCTGTCCTTCCATATCTTGCTCTCATGCTTCCTAATGCCTGAGCAGACTGCATCGTCAGAGCGCCGAGGAGAGTGGGAAATCCAGCCCAGCCGGCAGACCAATACCTCGTACCTGACGTCTCACTTGGCTGCAGACCGCCATGGGGGATCAGTGCAGGTACTTACTGCCTTTATTGCCTTTTCCTGGCCTTCTCAGCTTGGCTGGTGGAATGTTGACTTGCCTCTGAAACTTTGGTTCCTTTAAAAAGGAAGCTTACTGCAGGGTTGAGGTGTTTCTATGGTTAACTGAATATCTGTGTGCTAATTTTCTGCCTAAGTGGACTTGTAAGAATCACTTGATGAGATCATTGTTGGTTGTTGTCATTGACTAAGAAACATCCGCATGGTTTCTGATACTGATTTCTGGATAAACTAATCCTACAACCTGGATACAACTCATGATAAACTATAAAAAATAGTATCAAGGTAGAAGTATGTTAGGGTCAAGTATGTGAATTTTAAAGACTTGAAATATATAAAGTAAATATTTTTCAGATAGAGGACTGCATATGTAGCTCACTCCATGATGATACGTGCCTTAGCACATACATTAGAATGTTAATTGGTCCAGGTCAACCATTTTTGAGTGGATACCCAAGAAGCTGGACTGTTTCTTTTTTCTTTCTGGAATAAGTGTAGTCTTGGAGAATTATTTCTGATTTCATTTGGACTATTTTGAAGCTCTTTTGTCTCTAATACATAAGAGTATCTTGTGTCTCTTATATGTTACTGTTGTAATAATCTTAACCTCAATATGTCTGTCATACTGTTAAGTGACACCACCATTTGGGACACAAAAGTGAACTCCGAGATACCAAATCTTATAAAGTGAGAAACAGGCCCTCTGTATGTAGAAATGCATCTTGATAGACTTCATTGTCTCACGTATGCTTTTCACATGAAGTGATTCACTGAAGATTATGTTATTCACAGGAAGTCAGGAGATAGCTGTGGTTCTGTAAAAAAAAAAAAAAACACACAGGAACATCTAGGTAAAAATGAAGGATTGAGTACACAGACCTACTCCTACCTCCTCCTAAAACAGCACTAAAAGAATGATAAAGGGATATTTTTTCTTTTTTTTTTTTTAATTTATTTTTGAGAGAGCGAGAGACAGTGTGAGTACGGGAGGGTCAGAGAGAGAGGGAGACACAGAATCGGAAGACAGGCTTCAGGCTCTGAGCTAGTCGTCACAGAACCCAACGCGGGGCTCGAACTCACAAACCGTGAGATCATGACCTGAGCCGAAGTCAGACGCTTAACCGAATGAGCCACTAGGCGCCCCGAGGTATTTTTTTTGTTTGAATGACGTGAATCCATACAAGGATGGAGGTAACAGCAACAAAGTGTTAGATGCTGGAAAGTAGATGGTCAATTACTCAATGACTGAAGAGTCCCAAGAAAAGTGAATGCTGAGCCAATAGAGCCTGTTTTCACTGGGTAATCCCCAAAGGACTCAGAAGTTGGCCTTCTATACAGGGAGGTTGATATGGAGGGGCCTGTGCTAAAATGAAGAAGAGTGGTGAAAAGTCTGTTTTCTAGGAAACCAGAGATCTCTAGATGCTCTCCCCCATCCCAGCAAAAACCAAAGACTTATTCTTTGGTAAGGGCAAAATAGAGGGTCTGTGGATAAGAGGATATGAAGCACATTTGGGGGGAGGGGTGCTATCCTGAAGAAAAGGGACACTAAATGAATGTGTGATCTATACTTAAATACTTAAAAGTACTGCAAAGGACTGTACTCTTTGCAGCCTCCCACTTTTATCATTGTTTTTAAGTTTTTGGTTTTTTGTTTTTTTACTTTGAGAGAGAGCAAGCAGGGGAGGGACAGAGAGGGAGGGAGAGAGAGAGATTGAATCCCAAACAGGCTCCATACTGCCAGCATGATGCCCATGCAGAGCTCGAACTCAGTGACCATGAGGTCATGACCTGAGCCAAAATCAAGAGAGGGATGCTTAACCAACTGAGCCACCCACATACCGCTACAGTCTTTCACTTTTAAATATGAGCGGAAGATCGAGGATTATCAGACTTCTGAGGAAAGCCTTTAGTAAAATAGGGACCAAAGCAAACAACATTGCTAACAACAACAAAAAAAATCTTATTAATATCCCCAGGGGCACCTGGGTGGCTCAGTCAGGTAAGCGTCCGACTTTGGCTCAGGGTATGATCTCATGGTTCGTGGGTTCGAGCCCCACGTTGGGCTCTGTGCTGACAGCTAGCTCAGAGCCTGGAACCTGCTTCAGATTCTGTGTCTCCCTCTCTCTCTCACCCTCCCCTGTTCACGCTGTCTCTCTCTCTCTCTCTCTCTCTCTCTCAGAAATAAATAAAACATTAAAAAAATGTATATCCCCAGAGACAGAAGATATTGCAACTATGAAGCAAGGATAGGATGCTCTTTTAAAAAGGAACATTCTAAGAGCAAACCAAAAAAGAGAGAGAGAGAGAGCATGCGCTCTTGAAAATTAAAAACATATGGGGCACCTGGGTGGCTTAGCCGGTTAAGCGTCCGACTTTCTCTTAGGTCATGATCTCGCAGTTCGTGGGTTCGAGCCCCGCGTCGGGCTCTGTGCTGACTGCCAGCTCAGAGCCTGGAGCCTGTTTCAGAGTCTGTGACTCCCTCTTTCTCTGACCCTCCCCTGCTCACACTGTCTCTCTCTCTCTCTCTCCTAGAAATAAACAAAACATTAAAAAATTTTAAAAAAAAAAGAAAATTAAAAACATAATAAAAATTTAAAAACTTAAAACTGAAGAGTTTGGAAGATTAAGATATAAAGAAGCCCCCCAGAAAAAAGAGGGAGGCTAAAATGATAGAAAACATTTCTAAAAAAAAAAAAAAGAACTACCATGCAACCCAGTAATTCTGCTTCTGGACATTTGTCCAAAGAAAATGAAAACACTCATCGAGAAAGATACATGCACCTCTGTGTTTATTGGAGCATTATTTACACTACATAGGTATAGAAGCAGCCCCAAGTGTCTATTGATAGATGAATGGATAAAGAAGATTTGGTACACATGGATGCATGTGTACACACACCCACACACAGACACATGTATTACAGTATTACTCAGCCATAAAAAATAATGAAATCTTGCCATTCATGACAACATGGGTGGACCTAGAGGCTTTTGTGTCAAGTGCAATATGTCAGACAGAGGAAGACAAATACCATATGATTTCACTCATCTGTGGAATAAAAAAAAAAACAAGACAAACAAGAAACAGACTTATAAATATGAGAACAAATTAATAGTTGCCAGAGGGGAAGCTAAAGAGGTGAAGAGGATTAAGAGGTACAAACTTCCAAACTCAACACCCAAAAAAATAATCCAGTGAAGAAATGGGCAAAAGACATGAAAAGACACTTCTGAAAGAAGACATCCAGATGGCTAACAGACACATGAAAAGATGCTCAACATCACTCATCATCAGGGAAATAGAACTCAGAATCACAATGAGATACCACTTCACACCTGTCACAATGACTGAGGTTAACAATTTAGGCAACAACAGATGTTGGTGAGGATGCAGAGAAAGAGGAATGACTTTAGCACTGCTGGTGGGAATGCAAACTGGTGCAGTCACCTTGGAAAACAGTATGGAGGTTCCTCAAAAAATTAAAAATAGAATTACCTTACGACTCAGCAGTTGCACTATTAGGTATTTATCCAGAGGATACAAAAATGCTGATTCAAAAGGGCACATGCACCCCAATGTTTATAGCAGCGCTATCAACAATATCCCAAGTATGAAAAGAGCTCAAATGTCCATCGATGGATAAATGGATAAAGATGTGATGTATATATATATAATGGAACATTACTTGGCAATCTAAAAGATTGAAATCTTACTATTTGGAGCTGTGGTTAGAACTAGAGTGCTAAGCAAAATAAGTCAGTCAGAGAAAGACAAATATATGATTTCACTCATGTGGAATTTAAGAAACAAAACATGAACATAGGGGAAGGGAAGCAAAAATGAGATAAAAACAGAGGGAGACAAACCATAAGAGACTCTTAAATACAGAAAACAAACTGAGGGTTGCTGGCAGAATGTTGGGTAGGGGATGGGCTAACTGAGTGATAGGCATTAAAGAGGGCACTTGTTAGGATGAGCACCAGGTATTATTTGTAGTGATGAATCACTAAACCCTATTTGGTTTTTAAAAAAATTTTTTTTATGTTTATTTATTTTTGAGAGAGAGAGAATGAGCAGGGGAGGGGCAGAGACAGAGGGAGACACAGAATGGGAAGCAAACTCCAGACTCTGAGCTGTCAGCAAAGAGCCTGACACTGGGCTTGAACTCACGAACGGTGAGATCATGACCTGAGCCGAAGATGGTTGCTCATCCGACTGAGCCACCTAGGTGCCCCTTAAATCCTATTTGTGAAATCATTATTACACTGTATGTTAGCTAACTTGGATTTAAATTAAAAATAAATAAAAGGGTACAGACTTCCCATTAGAAAATAAATAAGTCATAGGATGAAAAATACAGCACAGGGAATATAGCCAATAATGTAATAATTTTGAGGGTACCTGGCTGGCTCAGTCAGTAGAGCATGCAGCTCTTGATATCAGGGTCATAAGCTTGAGTCCCACATTGGGCACAGAGATATAAAAACATTTTTTTAAATCATACAATAACTATATGGTGACAGAGGGCATACACTTATGTGGTGAGCATTTTATAATATAGATAATTGTCAAACACTGTGTTATACACCTGAAACTAATATATATCAACTATACTTCAGTTAAAAGATTTAGAAGGTAAAATGATTTTTAAAAAATAAAATAGTAGAGGGGCGCCTGGGTGGCTCAGTTGGTTAAACGTCTGGCTTTGGTTCAGGTCATGATCTCACAGTTCGTGGGTTCGAGCCCCACATCGGGCCCTGTGCTGCCAGCCAGCTCAGAGCCTGGAGCCTGTTTCGGATTCTGTGTCTCCCTCTCTCTCTGACCCTCCTCTCCTCATACTGTCTCTCTCTCTCTCTCAGAAATAAATAAAAGCCATGAAAATAAATAAAAAATAAAAAAATAAACTTCCAGATTAATTTAAAAAAAATAAAATAGTAGAAAACAATATAAGATTTAAAGTTTAGGAGGTCCAGTTTTTTAGTAATGGGAGTTCCAGAGAGAGAACAGAGAAAATGGAGTAGAGGAAATCATTAACAAAATAATTCCCCAGAACTCATAAAGACATGTTTCCGGATCAGAAAGGCCTGCTGAGTGCCCAGCATAATGGATGATAGAACCACACCAAGGGACATCATTGTGATATTTCAGAACAGTGAGGACAAAGAGAAGATCCTCTGAGCTTCCAGAAAGAGAAACAGTCAACATTCAAAGAAACTATCAGGAATTCGTATAGCTTCAAATGTCTGAAAAAGCAGTTCTGAAAGCTAGAAGGCAGTGAGCAATGCTTTCAAAATTCTGAGGGAAAATTATTTTGAATGTGGAATTCTATACTCAGCCGAACTATCAGTCTGGTTGGAATATAGAATAAAGGTGTTTTCTAAAGTTTTTGCTCTTAAAAATTTAACTTCCCATGTACCCTTTCTTATGAAGCTGAGAAGGTTGTGCACTGTGAAAATGAGTGAATAAACGAAGAAAGAGAAATATATGGGATCCAGGAAACAAGATCTGACACATGAAAGAAGCAAAGGGACTCCCCGGTTCAATGATTAAAGTTAGGAGATCCCAGGAAGACAGCAGTGCACAGTGCAAGAGGGTAGCTTGTCCCAAAGAGAGGTGGTCAGGAGGCCTTGAGAGCAATTTTACCAAGATGATTAAATGACTAGTATACAGTTAGTCACAATGTCTTAAAAGCATCTGGGTAGATACATGACAGAGAGTTTTGGTTAGAATTAGTGATTACAACTAATACACAAAAACGTAAGTAAAAATAAATTCTAGGGGTGCCTGGGTGGCTCAGTCGGTTAAGCTTCCAACTCCAGCTTAGGTCATGATCTCGCAGTCTGTGTGAGTTTGACCCCTGCATCGGATTCTGTGCTGACAGCTTCAGATTCTGTGTCTCCCTCACTCTCTGCCTCTCCCCCACTCACACTCTATCTCTCAAAAATAAATAAATAAATGAATTTTAAAAGATAACTCCAAGGAAAATAAGAAATTATACAGGGAGGTAAAGAACCATGGTATTTACTCCATGGTATAGCTATAAATAGTTTTTAATAGTCATAATGTAAAACTAAGAATTGATCTAGTTAGAATTATAGTATAAAGTATAATGAAAGGGGTGCCTGGCTGCCTCAGTCATAAGAGCATGCAATTCTTTTTTTTTTTTTTTTTTTTTTTTTTTTTTTTTTTTTTTTTTTTTTTTTTTTT